>NC_142588.1:8929618-9089305 GCF_965207765.1 Zootoca vivipara | reverse complement strand
ACATGACCTGGGGACCCTAGACCTGGAAAAACTGTCTGCGGACAAAACGTCAGCTCCCTCGGCCAGTAAAGCGAGATGAGCGCCGCAACCCTAGAGTTGTTCGCGACTGGACTTAACTGTCAGTATGGACTTTTACATCAGCATGGCAGTCTCGGTCTAAGCTCAGACTGGGCTTCTTGGGAGAAAAGTGATGACAAATCTAGACAGCATCTTAAAAAGCAGAGACATCACCTTGCCTACAAAGGTCCGTATAGTTAAAGCTATTGTGACAGCTATGGTTTTCCCAGTCGTGATGTATGGAAGTGAGAGCTGGACCATAAAGAAGGCGGATCGTCGAAGAATTGATGCTTTTGAATTATGGTGCTGGAGGAGACTCTTGAGAGTCCCATGGACTGCAAGAAGATCAAACCTCTCCATTCTGAAGGAAATCAGCCCTGAGTGCTCACTGGAAGGACAGATCCTGAAGCTGAGGCTCCAATACTTTGGCCACCTCATGAGAAGAGAAGAATCCTTGGAAAAGACCCTGATGTTGGGAAAGATGGAGGGCACAAGGAGAAGGGGACGACAGAGGATGAGATGGTTGGACAGTGTTCTCGAAGCTACGAACATGAGTTTGACCAAACTGCGGGAGGCAGTGCAAGACAGGAGTGCCTGGCGTGCTCTGGTCCATGGGGTCACGAAGAGTCGGACACGACTAAACAACTAAACAACAATGCACTGTATGTGGGGCTGCCCTTGAATTCTGGAGGCTGCAGTTGTGCAGACTTGTGACTACTAGGCCAGTAAGTGGAAAGCCCAGCGGGAAGGACCTAAATCACCTCCACCCCCAGCCCCCTGAGTAACACTGCCCCCCTGGCGCAAACAGACGGAAAGAACACTTACCAAGAACATCGAGCTGGTAGGTATGCCAAATGATGCCATATTTATTCCGCACCACACAGGTGTAGTTGCCTCGGTCTGACGGAACTGCACTTTCCATGACGAGGCTCCACTGCTGATGTCGCAGCTGCAGAGGGGGAAAATGAAGAATAACCACAAATCAGCCTCCTCTCAGAAGAGAGTGGAGTGAAATATGGGGAAAGGAAATCCAACTTGGAACCTGGTTGTTAAAAGTACAAAGACCACCCTTAAAGCAACAAGGAAGCCAAGCCAATCTGAGCAATTTTTTTATCAGCTCCGATCCCATTTTAAAGACTTCCTATCAAACGTTTAATATCCCGATAGAAACCTGTTCCTGTGTTGTTAAATGTATAGTCTGCAGCCGGTTAATATGAGAATTAATCTCGAACCAAACTTCAGTAATTTCCTACATCAGAATGGTCAGGAAGAAGTATTTTACTCCCCCCCACCAAAAATAAAACCAACATGAGCCAAACAAACTTTTGAGCAATGAGCACCCATTTATATCCCCAGGATATTAATCATGGCAAATGTGCTAATGAAAAGCTAACAGGATTGAACTTTGGTAATTATGATTATACAGTGGTACCTCTACTTATGAATTTAATGCGTTCCGAACGCACTTTTGTAAGTCGGAAAAAATTGTAAGTCGAATCCCATAGGAATGCATTGGGAGAAAAATTCGTAAGTCGAAGCAACCCTATCTAAAAATTCATAAGTTGAAAAAATCCTATCTAAACTGCATCCAAGATGGCAGACGGAGCTCCATTCATAAGTAGAAACATTCGTAAGTAGAGTTATTCGTAAGTAGAGGTACCACTGTACAACAAATGGATAACGGTAAAAGATACAGAAAAAAGAAAAAGAAATTACAGTGGTGCCTCGCTAGACGAATTTAATTTGTTCCATGGGTCTTTTCTTATAACAAAAAATTCGTCTAGCGAATCCCATAGGAATGCATTGAATTTTTTTGAATTTTTTTTGCCCATAGGAACGCATTAATTGAATTTCAATGCATTCCTATGGGAAACCGTGATTCGCTAGACGAATTTTTCGCTAGACAACCTCCACTAGAAAAAACCTTTCGTTAAGCGGAAATTTTGTTAAGCAGGGCATTCGTTAAGCGAGGCACCACTGTATTTTCTTTTGAAATGGAACCCTTGGAGGGAGGGGAGGAGGTCTGAAGGTTCGAAAGAACCTTTTTATTTTTATGTTTTGGAATGGTTAAAGTTATTATGTACAAATTCATGTAAAACCAATAAAATTGTTATTTTTTAAAAAGCTAACAGCATTTATTTGTTTCTTGAAGTGGCAGGCATGCTTCCTGGTATTTTGTTTACATACACTAGAATTCAGAAACAAAGGAAAATTATCATGAATAACAGCTGAAATGTGTAAAGTGGGCAGCAACTGGGGGTTGGGGAACAACCTGAATCTAAGAATTTTTCCAAGTACATTGGGGGGGGGGAACCCTACTATGTTGTTCATATGCTTCAACTGTCTCACCGCTATATTCAGCGTACGATAGTATCCACGTCACATTTTGCATTCTAAAAATGATACCCAAGTAGAAGATCTGCACGCCAGTTTGGCTATAAAGAAGTACAGGCTGGAAAGGAAATTATCTATGATGTGAAAGTGGCGGATCCCATATCCAGCCGGCCTTTCAAAATTGTTCAGTGAGCAAAACTTCAGGAGTGACAATTCCAAGAGGTTTCCAAAGCTGGAGGTTAAGGAATGGGACCAAATCAATGTTAGAACGCCGACGTTCTTACTTTGATGCCCCCAATACGGTGCTCTCCTTTGAATTCTTTGCCGTTTTTCAGCCAGTGTATAGACGGAGAGGGATTTCCAGCAGCTGGGCAGCGAAAGCGAACAGTGTTTGCGGCGGGAACAGCCAGAAGCTTCCTATCCATTATCTCCAGACGGGTCCAGTACGGGGCAACTGTAAACACAAAGCAGAGCAATTGAAGAAACACAACGTGTCCGTTGGTGAGCATATGATGTGATCTATTATGTGCAAGAGCAGCCAAACTGCTACAGCTAGATTTAGTTTCAGCAAAATCATTGTTATTTTCATAAGGGTGGGGGCGGGGGCGGAGAGCAAGGTAGTTGTTATTTGAGCCTTGGAGAAGTTTGCTGATGAGACACAATTCTTGAAAGAACTGACCCGACTCCAAAGTAAACTCAGTGAAATTAAACACAAACGTCATGCCAGGTTAGCATCAGAATAAGGTCCTCAGGCAGGGCCGGATTGAGGTTTGATGAGACCCTAAGCTACTGAAGGTAATGGGGCCCTTTATATGTCCAGCTGTCCTTTGTCAACAACAAATTGTCGCAAAGGAACAAAGGAAGACTGGTCTACAAGCACTCTTTAATCTTAGATAACAGGTACAACAGCTTGACCTACATTCAACTTTGCTGCACTGCAGTCTGCAGCTGCATGCTACATGTTTCCATGCAACCAGTCCGTGCAGAATGTAGGCATCCTATATGTAGAAATGAGCAAACCAGTGATATTTTCCATGGTTTTCTTTAAGTAGGCAGCACTCTTTCTTGGCACTGTTACAAATATCGCATATTGACTCCCAATTAAGGCAGTGGTAGAAGCGAACACATTATGCTACATGGAAATCCCACCCTTTGCAATTCAGTTTCTATTTAAGGACAGCAATGGGGGAGGCACTGTGAGCCACAGAAACAGAAGAAGAGTTTACATACACACCCATTTTTTTTAAAGAAAGAGCTTCCTGACTAATTCTGAAACAATAATAATAATAATAGTAATTCTCTAGTGAAGAATGGATTGCTGCCCTTAGAAAACAAATGAGAAATTGAGGTCTTTGGCGCCCTTAGAAAACAATTGAGAAATAGAGGTCTTTGGTGCAGTAGCATAACCACTCAAAAAGATAACAGTAAAAACATTGAAACACTGAAAAGTTTTGACTCAGTGCTAGATATTGTAAAACAAAGGTTGAAATCAGTGGAGCCTACATGCCAATCTCCCCCCCCCAACTATCTGCACCATTGATTCCAATAGTTTAGCTAACGTAAGCATTCCTGAGAATTAGACTTTGTATGTGTCCCGAACCCCAGATATTTACCTCCGTCTTCAGAGTCATCTTCATCTTCATCTTCATCATCACCCGACGATGGAGAATCTTGAAAGAGAAGGGAGGGAGGGGTGGAAATTAAATTTTGTTGGTGCCAAAATTTTGAATTCATTTCTGCAATGATTTTCCATTTTCAAAACGGATTAACCGGCATATCCCAACGTTATCCCAATATAGCTGTGATCTTCTGAACTACGGTAAACTTTTACTTCTGAACTTACTAATACAAAAATCCACTCATCCACAAATACAGGGCTACAGTCCGGTTAAGCCCAGAATATCAATACGGTAATGCTCTTCAGAACAAAGGAGATTAAAAACCACAGGTGGTTCTATCAATGTCCTTCTTAAAGTAGGACATCAAGAATTAGAGGCAGTACTCAAAATACAGCAAGACCAGTAGAGTACAGCGTAATTATTATTTCTTGCTATCTGGACACAGCTTCTGTTTTTGCAGCCTAAGACTGCAATTGCTTTTTTAGGAGTCAAATCAACTGCTGGCTCACATTTAGTCTGCGATCAGCTTCTAAGTAAGAAGAAGTAAGAAATAGTGACACAATTGCCGGGAAGTTGGGATCTACCTAGAGAGCCACTTCTGTTAAAAGGCGCTAATGAAAACCAACCAAAATCTCATTTCCATCATTAAAATAAAATAAAATAAAATAATGGCGTTTGTTTGAACTTTTCTACAAAATGAGGATGGTTTAGTTCGAGCAAAGATGTGCCCAAAGAAATTGTCCCCGAAGAAATCTGGTGAAATGACAAGAACCCACATGACGGGGGGAAATGGAGAAACTGAAAGGATGGCATTTTACCCAGATAGCTTGGGTGGCTACTACACGTAACATAACTACAAGGGAACATATTGACCGAGGTTTTTGTAGTCTGCTTTTAAAAACTCAAATAAAAAGAATGAAAACATATAGTCTTTGATATTTATATATATATATGAAATCTCTTTAATGTCAACTCTCATCCAAAATAAACAGGGGCAATGCACAGGTACCCTTTCATAAGAATTCTGTCGTTTAGTGTGGCAGCACCTACAACTTTGGAACTCCCTGCCTATTGAGATCAAGCAGGTGCCTTCATTGTACTCTTTTCAGCACCTGTTTAGGACATTCTTGTATAGACAAGCTATCCAGATGCTTAGTATAATGCCCAGTATAAAAGTGGGTTTGGGAGGAAATCAGCTCGGCTCTACTTGGCAAAATCATGTTTGTGATTAGAATTCCCCATTGCCAAGAGCCAGGCACTGCAAATGAAAAAAACAAGCAAGATCATGTTTATTGCCCCTGTGCAGCTACGCGGACTCTATATTTACAGTCTGTTGTCGTAACATGAAAATATCTCTAGGTCCTTTTTGCTCTTCCACGTTGCTGCGAATGCTCTCTTCTGCCCTTTGGAGCTTCTTGAAATTCAAATTTTTTTTGGAAACCACAACCCGAATGCAACATTCCAGCTGAGGGTGTGGCACTAAAGATATATAATATGCAGAAATATATTGTTTTTTTCAGCACTCCTCTTTCGTTTACACTGCAGGATGTAAAACTGCGCCTGTACCAAGAGCTTCCACCGAGCTGGTTTTAATTAAGTGTTAACATTTCAATCTGAAACATACTCATTAGGAAGTCAAAGGAATTTCCCTTTCAAAAACCGCGATTATCGAGTCACAGCCCAATCCCCCAATTTTTGCACTGGTGCAACTAAAGCAACACTCTACAATCGAGCCATGCGTGGCATGCCCATCCTGTGGTGCTGTTTATCAAATGCAACTATCTTTCTTTGGGGGTGGGGAACGGACCAGTTTCATAACGTATTTTTCATTTCCATCCTTGGATCATTCATTATCTGAGAAACACTCACATTGCTGCGATCATGTTTCAGGGCAATGTGGGATGTGTTGCCATGAGAAGTCAAAAGACCTGTCGGATGGCAGGTTGAGTCCCACCCTTTGGCCGGCCCTGCCTGGGCACTTTTGCACAAGAATACTACACCGCATCTGAGGTGGAGGGATTGCACCAGCGCAACATCTCAGTTTATTTTATTTTTTTATAATATTTTTTATTACTTTTATAGAAATATAGAAAAAATGAAACAGATAGAATAACAAAAAACAACAATAACACACAATAAAAGAAAATACAAAAAAAGAACTTTTAAATCCAAATCCAAATTCTTTTAACATTGTATGTAGGGACCTCCTCGAGTTCCCTCACTCTGTGCTTCATTTCCTTTTTATCTTTAGCAATTTCCAATACATTTTTATATAAATTTCTTAGGGTTTCAACTCTTTGAGACCTCAATATACTTCACAAATTCTCCAAATCCACAGCTTCTATACAATTCTAAATCTAATCTTAATATTGAATTTTAGCATATTTTTTCAAATAAATTTTAAAATCTTTCCACTCTTCTTCTGCCGCTTCTTCTCCCCGGTCGTGAATTCTTCCGGTCATCTCAGCCATTTCCATGTACTCCATCATCTTCATTTGCCAATCGTCCACTGTTGGTAATTCGTGAGACTTCCAGTTCTTGGCTAGGGCAACATCTCAGTTTAGCTGGCGATGTTCCAAGTTGTGTCAACTGCACTGCCTTTCCATTCGCCCCCTTGAAGATTGATGCTTAAAGAGTAAACATGGAAGGGGGCAGAGACGAATGTGGCACTTCCACCTCCCTAGTCATTCCGCTGACCCTCTTTTGACTTGGAGGACGGCCTTCTGAAGCAGAGAGCCTCATGTATCTGTGTCGGCTCCCAGGAATCTGGAAAATCAGAGTTCTAAAACACATGGAGTGCTCCTCATTTCAGGAGTTTGCCCTCCTCAAGTGGAGTATGTTGGGAAATGTGATGTGAAGCATGGCTGGTGTGCGCATCCCTACAGCCCACCTCACGTGTTTACAGGCAGAGCAACCCAAAATTCGGGAAGCCAGAGAGTATTTTATGCTGGGATAAATAAAGCTAAACCACTGAGCCTAGGGCTTGCCGATCAGAACGCCGGCGGTTCGAATCCCCGCGACGGGGTGAGCTCCCGTTGCTCGTTCCCTGCTCCTGCCAACTTAGCAGTTCAAAAGCACGTCAAAGTGCAAGTAGATAAATAGGTACCAATCCGGCGGGAAGGTAAACGGCGTTTCCAAGCACTGCTCTGGTTCGCCAGAAGCGGCTTAGTCATGCTGGCCACATGACCTGAAAGCTGTACGCCGGCTCCCTCTGCCAATAACGCGAGATGAGCGCCACAACCCCAGAGTCGGTCACGACTGGACCTAATGGTCAGGGGTCCCTTTACCTTTACCTAACTTGGTTTAGGAACAGGGCTACCGCTGGTTGAGCCAACCCAAGTCTGGCTGAGGAAAAACAAGTGTTTAAAAGAAGAGTTTCACTTACACCACCAATGTAACTTACACTGGGTTGCTAGCTGATGTGACTGAGCTGAACGGGGTTCGGAATGGGGGTTAAGCCTCCCCCTGCCCCACGTCCTCCCTGCCCCTTTTTTTGGCTGGGCTGAGATGGAGGGACTTAGGCCACCATATCTCCAGAGTGAGGGACTTAGCCTTGCCTACTGCAAACTCTTGATTAGACGGTGGATCTGAGATTTGGATCGCTTCCTTAAATGTGAAGCGTATCATTTGAATAGGACTCGTTTTTATAATTCTTTTACCAGCTCAGAGAATTCAAGGGATTGGGTGCATAAATATACACTGAAAGACAACGACTGATTTACAGTGCATCACAGAGTCAGAGAAGGTTTGTTCATGCCTTACCTTCTGTTTGTGCCATTGAAACCATACTACGGGCTAGATTCAACTAAATGGTTGCACTAGCAAGGACCACTAGCATCCACAGGGCGCCCCCCATAGGCTCTGGAGGTCAGGAGGACCCCCAGAACAATGTGCAGGGGGAGGAGAGGGGAGATCATTTGTCTGGCAAGCAGAAATGCTTCTGCTAATAGTGCGAACAGAACAATCACAATACCGCACTGTTTGTTTTCTCCCATTATCTGCCCACGCTTGATCTTCAATTGTAGCCATTAAGGCTGAGAGTGAGCAGGAGAGAGAAGCATGTACACATGGCCACCAAACCATTAATTTATGTCAGGGTGCATCAAAATTAAAGATTTTTTTTAAAAAAATAAAAAATCTGATTTTTTTTAAAAATTAAATCTTATTTTTTATTTAAATCATTTTTTATTTAAATTGGATTTTTAAAAGAACATGCTTTTGGAGAAAAAAAAATCTTTCTAAACATAGTTTTCTATTTAAGTTACATTATAGTCCAAAGGCCATCAAGAAATAAGGGTTTGTTTTGTTTTTCATGTGTGCTGGAAATCAGTCTAAGTTTTCTTTTCTTTTTTAAATGTTTAACCACATCAGTTAACAAACATGGATACATATGCTATACAGTGTACCTCGGTTTATGAACACAAATGGTTCCGGAAGTCTGTTCATAAACTGAAGCGTTCATAAACTGAAGTGAACTGAAGCGTTCATAAACTGAAGTGAACTTTCCCATTGAAAGTAATGGAAAATGAATTAATCCGTTCCAGATGGGTCCGCAGTGTTCATAAATCGAAAATTCATAAACCGAGGTTCCACTGTAATGTTATTGTTTTAGTTAAATAAATTGTTTAAATTGTTATGAAGGGAATTATTATTTTTCTCCTTCAAATAAATTTCAGCAGAAAAGTTGTCCAAATATAAACAGTTAACTTATTAAACCTCACAATCATTTCATAATTATCTGTCTATGTATTTCTAATAGTAACCAAATCAGTAATTTTTGATATAACTGTAAAAACTACTCTGAAAATTTATTATTCCAAAAATGAAACCTTCACCTGGTTGCAAATATTAAGATTATACCAGCAGGTATAAAAATGATTTAAATCAAGTCTTACTGACTGACTAGTGATTTAAAACATAAAATCCTGATTGATGTTTCTTCAGCTCAAGAAAGAGAAGGGGACCACCCTTCTAGCTTCTCAAGAAAACCCAGAACGGACACCTAGAGAAAATGGGTGGGTGGGTGGCGGAAGAGAAGTTGAACGGCAGAAAATTGGTATTAGGTTAGTTTAACACACAGTTCAGGGCGGGATTCTTATTCAGGCAAAATGACTGGAATTACAGCTTCTTGCATCATGAACTCCACACCTCAGATTAAAACTGTCACTTTAACATCAAGAAGTGAACAATGAGAAATTCAGTCGTCTCTCTTTCAGCCAAGCATTCAAAGCGGCTTGCAATTAATCCACACTAGAACATAATCAAATCATATACAGTGGTGCCTCGCTTAACGAATGCCCTGCTTAACGAAATTGCCGCTTAACGAAAGGTTTTTTCTAGTGGAGGTTGCCTCACTAGACGAATTCGTTTTATGAAAAATTCGTCTAGCGAATCGCGGTTTCCCATAGGAATGCATTGAAATTCAATTACAGTGGTACCTCTACTTACGAATAACTCTACTTACGAATTTTTCTACTTACGAATGGAGCTTTGTCCGCCATCTTGGATGCAGTTTAGTTTTTTTCTACTTATGAATTTTTAGATAGGGTCGCTTCGACTTACGAATTTTCTCTCTCAATGCATTCCTATGGGATTCGACTTACCATTTTTTCCGACTTACAAATGTGTGTTCGGAACGCATTAAATTCGTAAGTAAAGGTACCACTGTAATGCGTTCCTATGGGCAAAAAAAAATCCAAAAAAAAAAATTCCATGCATTCCTATGGGATTCGCTAGACAAATTTCTCGTTATAAGAAAAGACCCGTGGAACGAATTAAATTCGTCTAGCGAGGCACTACTGTATACAAAAGTCAGGCTTGTAAATAGCTAGCTCTCCTGAAGCAAAAAATCAAGCGAGAACCTCATTCTCACTCATCTTGAATAAAGTTATTACCCAGCATGCTTGCCCTTCGTTTTTTAAAAGATCTCCAAGATGCATGCTATGTCTAGCGATCAGTGACACATGCATGACCAAGCTGATATGTTTGTGCCTGGCAGAAGTGGCCTTGGTTGTCTCTTCCCTGCCTAAGACCCTAAAAACAGTCCCGTTCAGCTTGTTCTCTATGTTTGTTCAGTGTGCTGTGCTTATCTTCCCACCCTGTATATATGCTCTCCTGCATACCCTGAAGTTGAGTCATTTGGGCAGTAAGGAATTGCAGCATATCTCATTGGAAGAAACCGACTGGGTGGAAAATGCTTCCCAGAGGCAGATTATTCCCAAAGTGTTATGTACTGAGCTTGGATCCTAGAACAATAGGCAGTTAGGATCCTAGAAGGCAGCAACCTGATTGGTCTGTAGCAGCCCCCCCAATCCGGCTCCAGGAGGAAGTGAATCAGCAACCTGATTGGCTTGCAGGAGCAGCCCAATCAGGCTCCAGGAGGAAGTGAATCAGCAACCTGATTGGCCTGCAGGAACAGTCCAATCAGGCTCCAGGACGGGAGTTGAATCAGCCAATCACACGGGACCCATTGTGTAACTAATGTACAGTGGCGCCTCGCTTAACGAATGCCCTGCTTAACGAAATTTCCGCTTAAGGAAAGGTTTTTTCTAGCGGAGGTTGCCTCGCTAGACGAATTCGTTTTACGAAAAAATCGTCTAGCGAATCGCGGTTTCCCATAGGAATGAATTGAAATTCAATTAATGCGTTCCTATGGTAAAAAAAAATGAAAAAAAAATTCAATGCATTCCTATGGGATTCGCTAGACGAATTTTTCGTTATGAGAAAAGACCCGTGGAACGAATTAAATTCGTCTAGCGAGGCACCACTGTATATATAGCCAGAGGTTTTTTTTTGGGAAAGCACTCACTCACTGTTTACCATGAGCTGAAATAAAGAGCATGAAATCAACACTTAACTCCGAGTATATTTCACACAGCCTCTGCTGCTCAGTGTCTGTGGATTGCTTATCGTTAGTCCAGGTTTAGCTGCCGAGTTCTGTACTGAACAATTATTTTAAAACTAGGGGCTGCTCGCAAGCCCCACCCCTTTGCCACTCCCCCTCTCCTGCACCTGACCAATCCCACCACCCTCTTCCATTTCCCCCCACATCTGTGTGGAACCCCCAATTCCCCTGTTGTGTTGCTCAGGGGCGTAGCCAGGATCAAAACTAGGGGGGGGGCAAGCCATGGTCGTTCAGGGGCGGGGCCAAGGCATGGAAGGGGAGGGGCCACAAAGTGGGCGGGGCTAAAGAGCCAGCGGGCCTGATGACATCGTGGCGGTGGCAGCAGGGGCCACCTTGTGCTTCTGGGGCTGGTAGCATTGGTGGCTACCCTGCTTGGCTGGAGAGGACGGGAGGGTCGGGCAGGCGAGAGGGGGTGGCAGGGCGGGCGAGGGCGAGGCAAGACACGGCCGCAGCCATGACGGCTCCGAGGCGTTGCTGCATATCAGCATAATATTTCAACCATGGTTCAAGCCCCACCTTAGGAAAAAAATCCTGCATTGCAGGGGGTTGGACTAGATGACCCTTGTGGTCCCTTCCGACTACAATTCCATGATTCTATTGATATATTACCATAGCATATGCATCATTCTGCTTTCTTGAATTGTCCTACTCCTAGGCATAGCATCCAACTCCGAGAGGCCTAGGTGCCCCCCCCCCAATTACTGGTAAATACCGTATTTGAAAGAGTCATCCCCCCATGTTGATGGGCTTTCTATGTGGGGCTTATCTGCCTCCCCCCGTATTTTATTAAGGATGGAAGAGGGAGGGAAGGAAGGAAGAAATAGAGAGAGAGATAACTCATATTTGTGGGTGCCTCTGGGTGACGCTGTGATGCTGGAACTCTGCATGTACAGGAGCCTTGTAAGCAGCTTTCTCTCTGCTTGATTTACAGCAGGCACGTCCAACAGGTAGATTGTGATCTACCAGTAGATCACTGGATGTCTGTGGTAGATCACTGGTAGGTCACTGGCACCCCTAAAAAAAGCACACCCAAAATTTTCCTCCTCCCTCAAAAAAGTTGAACTATGACCTGAAGCCCTAAACAAAAATGGGCCTCCCTCCCTCCTAAAAGAAGCTCAACAAGTTTGACCTAAACCCAAAAAAACAGGGCTTCCCTTCCTTTAAAAAAAACTCAATAGCTTTGACCTGAACCCCCCAAAAGGGGGTAGATCACCCCCAGTTTTAAACTCTGAGTAGATCAGAGTCTCTTGGGAGGTGGCCACCCCTGATTTACAGTATACAGATGCAGGAGGAGGGGCAGACTGGAACACCAATGCTTTTTATAAACATCACTGTGTCTGTCAAAGCTACAGCCCCCCCCTTTCTTATTCACTTCTTTTTAGCCTTGCAGAGCCACCTTAGTCAAATTGAATCCTCTGAGTCTGCACCCTCATTAAATCGCCAATAGAACTCTTAATGCTCCTGAATGCTCATTAACAACTCCCACTTAAGAACAATAGGGTGAAATGGTCAGCTATCGAATCTTGCCTGGGGATATATGCTCCATTGTCTTAACTGCTTAACTACTGGTAGCCACTTTGCTTTATTTATTTGATGTGTTTTTGTTACTGCTGTGTCCCCCCCCCCAGCAAGCGGAGACTTAGCTGCTCTTGCTAAAGCAAAGCCCTTTCCACTTCAGTTTTTGGAGGGGAAAAGTGCTGGTTATGGTCTGTAAAATACATTATTTTTTTGCTTCTGGGGGGGGCAGCTGCCCCCTCCTGCCCCCCTGCCTACGCCCATGGTGTTGCTCACTCCAAGCCCCGCTTTTCTTCCATCACAGCTCACCGAAACAGCCCTTCCATCACAGCTCTTTAAATGCCTAATGGAGGTGTGGGCGCCTCAGCAAACAGTTAGCCAAACCAATCTCTCACATGTTTCCCACCCTGCTTTAGACGTCGCTCATTCCTCAGCAGCTCACCTAAGTCGCTTTGTGACTCATGCCATTGGCTGGCTCACTCTCACCTGCCTGCGGTATTCTCACCATGATGCAGCTGGTACAAATATGATAGAAATCTTAACATTTCCTGGCCTATCATATATTGAGCTTCAATTTGTAGACTGCTGCCCTAGTCAAAACTAGGGGTGGAAGGGTCTGGCAATTTCTGTTCTCTCACTCCCTCATTCTTCCAATCTTAAATTCAGTTCTCTACATTTCTGAAGCTGTCTGTGATTTTTTTACATATATATATATATACACACACACACACACATACACACACACACACATATATATATATATTTCTTTAGCATTTTAGTGCTAAGTTCTCTAAATAAACACATTTTGTATGCACTTGTGAATAACGTACCGTGTTTCTCATATTATAAGTCATGTCTTATATTAATTTTTTCTTCAAAAAAACACGACATGGCTTATTTTTGAGGGATGTCTTATTTTTTAATAAAGTGCACGCGGGCGCTGTTTGCCGGGCTTGTCAAGCCCAGCAAACAGCGCCCGCCGATCTTTGGTGACAGGCGGGGGTGGGCGGAGAGCGGAGAACGATCTCCGCTTCCCCCCCACCCCCGCCTGTCACACAGCACAGGTCGGCGGGCGCTGTTTGCCGGGCTTGTCAAGCCCAGCAAGGAGCGCCCGCCGATCTTTGGTGACAGGCGGGGGTGGGGGGAGAGCGGAGAACGATCTCCGCTTCTCCCCCACCCCCGCCTGTCACACAGGACAGGTCCGAAGATCGGCGGGCGCTGTTTGCCGGGCTTGTCAAGCCCAGCAAGGAGCGCCCGCCGATCTTCGGTGACAGGCGGGGGTGGGGGGAGAGCGGAGAACGATCTCCGCTTCCCCCCCACCCCCGCCTGTCACACAGGACAGGTCCGAAGATCGGCGGGCGCTGTTTGCCGGGCTTGTCAAGCCCAGCAAACAGCGCCCGCCGATCTTCGGTGACAGGCGGGGGTGGGCGGAGAGCGGAGAACGATCTCCGCTTCCCCCCCACCCCCGCCTGTCACACAGCACAGGTCGGCGGGCGCTGTTTGCCGGGCTTGTCAAGCCCAGCAAGGAGCGCCCGCCGATCTTTGGTGACAGGCGGGGGTGGGGGGAGAGTGGAGAACGATCTCCGCTTCCCCCCCCACCCCCGCCTGTCACACAGGACAGGTCCGAAGATCGGCGGGCGCTGTTTGCCGGGCTTGTCAAGCCCAGCAAACAGCGCCCGCCGATCTTCGGTGACAGGCGGGGGTGGGCGGAGAGCGGAGAACGATCTCCGCTTCCCCCCCACCCCCGCCTGTCACACAGCACAGGTCGGCGGGCGCTGTTTGCCGGGCTTGTCAAGCCCAGCAAGGAGCGCCCGCCGATCTTTGGTGACAGGCGGGGGTGGGGGGAGAGCGGAGAACGATCTCCGCTTCTCCCCCACCCCCGCCTGTCACACAGGACAGGTCCGAAGATCGGCGGGCGCTGTTTGCCGGGCTTGTCAAGCCCAGCAAGGAGCGCCCGCCGATCTTTGGTGACAGGCGGGGGTGGGGGGAGAGCGGAGAACGATCTCCGCTTCCCCCCCACCCCCGCCTGTCACACAGGACAGGTCCGAAGATCGGCGGGCGCTGTTTGCCGGGCTTGTCAAGCCCAGCAAACAGCGCCCGCCGATCTTCGGTGACAGGCGGGGGTGGGCGGAGAGCGGAGAACGATCTCCGCTTCCCCCCCACCCCCGCCTGTCACACAGGACAGGTCCGAAGATCGGCGGGTGCTGTTTGCCGGGCTTGTCAAGCCCAGCAAACAGCGCCCGCCGATCTTCGGTGACAGGCGGGGGTGGGGGGAGAGCGGAGAACGATCTCCGCTTCCCCCCCACCCCCGCCTGTCACACAGGACAGGTCCGAAGATCGGCGGGCGCTGTTTGCCGGGCTTGTCAAGCCCAGCAAGGAGCGCCCGCCGATCTTTGGTGACAGGCGGGGGTGGGGGGAGAGCGGAGAACGATCTCCGCTTCTCCCCCACCCCCGCCTGTCACACAGGACAGGTCCGAAGATCGGCAGGCGCTGTTTGCCGGGCTTGTCAAGCCCAGCAAGGAGCGCCCGCCGATCTTTGGTGACAGGCGGGGGTGGGGGGAGAGCGGAGAACGATCTCCGCTTCCCCCCCACCCCCGCCTGTCACACAGGACAGGTCCGAAGATCGGCGGGCGCTGTTTGCCGGGCTTGTCAAGCCCAGCAAACAGCGCCCGCCGATCTTCGGTGACAGGCGGGGGTGGGCGGAGAGCGGAGAACGATCTCCGCTTCCCCCCCCGCCTGTCACACAGCACAGGTCGGCGGGCGCTGTTTGCCGGGCTTGTCAAGCCCAGCTAGGAGCGCCCGCCGATCTTCGGTGACAGGCGGGGGTGGGCGGAGAGCGGAGAACGATCTCCGCTTCTCCCCCACCCCCGCCTGTCACACAGGACAGGTCCGAAGATCGGCGGGCGCTGTTTGCCGGGCTTCTCAAATATGAGAAACACGGTATACCTTTTTGGGAGCAATTTCTCCCAATATAATGCATTTTTGTATATTATTTTCACCAACATATTAATTTTTATGCACACTCCCCCCCAGTATACGCATGATTGCAAACAATGTTTGGTTGACCAACTGCATCACAAAATTCAGGACAGTCTTTACACCAGGCATCCCCAAACTGCGGCCCTCCAGATGTTTTGGCCTACAACTCCCATGATCTCTAGCTAAGAGGACCAGTGGTCAGGGATGATGGGAATTGTAGTCCAAAACATCTGGAGGGCCAAAGTTTGGAAATGCCGGATTTGGAAGGATGGCTCTTTCGAACCACATATTGTTTCAGAAAGTATAGATTTGATAGATTTGGCTTTAAAGGCAAACAGAATCAAATTTCTCCCCATTCCTGGTTGTTATACATTGGCCTGAGAACCTGTATGCACTCAAGCATCACGAAAAGATCAAAACAAAAACAAAAGTTGGTAAAGAGAAATGCGTCCTCTATAATGCAAGAATTCTCAGCAGTGATGTTCCCTTCTCACATCTACTCTGAGGGTTGCCCACCACCGTGAACACCTCTGGATTCTTGAGCAAGTGCCATGGGTTTCCACCCCATCATTTATCTCCCCCCCTCCCCTGGACCAATCTCCCCACAACCGAGAGAGCTTACCTTCCAAGTCCCGGACTACAGAATCCGGGACCGGCAGCCGTGTGACACCGGAAGTTGCGTCAACGTAACTTCCGGTGTCGTTTTGCCCTTCTATGGGCACCAAAAATGGCCGCCGCCGACACCGGAAGTCGCGTCTATGCACTTCCGGACATGCGTAGATGCGACTTTTGAAGCCGGCGGCGGCCATTTTGGGTGCCCATAGAAGGGCAAATCAGAAAAAAATGGCCGCCGGCAGGACAAAAATAACGGAGAAAAACGGGAGACGAAGTGATACGGGGGACCACCGGGAAAAGGTAAGTAAAAACGGGGGTTTCCCGGGGAAAATGGGGTACTTGGCAGCTATGCGAGAGAGAGAGAGACAGTAAAGAGACAATGGAGTGCGCCTCCAGGGGTGAAGTCAAGCTGCTGTGTTTGCAGCAGTGCAGCACCCAAGGGACCTCCCTGCAGCTCAAGCCTGGGCAATGTTTATGGAGGTCTTGGGCTGCCCAGACAACAAGACACCCCTCTTGGCCTTGCTGTTGCCGGAAGGAGGAGTACAAGGCACCATCCAACAGTCTTTGGGACCCCACTCCTTATTGGTGTAGGGTTCACTCCTTGACCTTCTTCTTCTCTTCCCAAATATATCCCACAAAGCAATGGAGGTTTGGATCAGAGCTTTCCTTCTCCTAGATGGGCTACCTTCTCTGGTTGACGAGCTCCATCTGCCCCTCTACAGCAGGTGTAGAAATTGGCCTCGTCCGCTCAATCCGCCAGAACCCATCTTCACATGCAAGGGAAGTCCAGGGGTTTGAGACCCACGGGCTACCCTTGCCCAGTTTAGCTGGCCATTCAAAGCCATTCCCAAGAAGTGGCTGCTGTTGCATGCACAGCTTCTAGGGGCCACAGGTGAGACCAAAGACAAACTACAAAAGTGGAAATATCATTCACATCCATGTCCAAGCACCTTTGTTGTTGTTGTCGTTTAGTCGTTTAGTCGTGTCCGACTCTTCGTGACCCCATGGACCAGAGCACGCCAGGCACTCCTGTCTTGCACTGCCTCCCGCAGTTTGGTCAAACTCATGTTCGTAGCTTCGAGAACACTGTCCAACCATCTCGTCCTCTGTCGTCTCCTTCTCCTAGTGCCCTCAATCCTTCCCAACATCAGGGTCTTTTCCAGGGAGTCTTCTCTTCTCATGAGGTGGCCAAAGTACTGGAGCCTCAGCTTCAGGATCTGTCCTTCCAGTGAGCACTCAGGGCTGATTTCCTTCAGAATGGATAGGTTTGATCTTCTTGCAGTCCATGGGACTCTCAAGAGTCTCCTCCAGCACCATAATTGAAAAGCATCAATTCTTCGGCGATCCGCCTTCTTTATGGTCCAGCTCTCACTTCCATACATCACTACTGGGAAAACCATAGCTTTAACTATACGGACCTTTGTAGGCAAGGTAATGTCTCTGCTTTTTAAGATGCTGTCTCCCAAGAAGCCCAGTCTGAGCTTAGACCGAGACTGTATGCTGCCATGCTGATGTAAAAAGGTATAGGTGTAGGACACCTGACAGTTAAGTCCAGTCGCGAACAACTCTAGGGTTGCGGCGCTCATCTCGCTTTACTGGCCGAGGGAGCCGAGAGATAGGTTTGATCTTCTTGCAGCCCATGGGACTCTCAAGAGTCTCCTCCCACACCATAATTCAAAAGCATCAATTCTTCGGCGATCAGCCTTCTTTATGGTCCAGCTCTCACTTCCATACATCCAAGCACCTAGGGTCCTCCGATTATTCCACAGAGAGCATTCCAGAACCCGAGTTAGCCGTCTTTAGCTTCTTTGTTAACCTAACACTTTTCAAGTCAGGAAGCTGCAACCTAGGCAGACTGAACAGTATCACAAACTTTATTGGATAATGCGAAGGAAAAAACATTGGTCAAAGCAATTTGATTTTCAGATCAGATTAGAACCAGATGCAAAACTCTTTGAAATGCACTTTTGATTTGGGGGTGTAAGCATGGATCCAGGTGATCTGCAGAAAAGCAAAGCGAAAACAAGGAGGGGAAAAAACTTCATTGAACTCACCTGTCACTCGTACTGTGAAGTTCCTGAGCATTTCAGTGGAGTGCCTTGGCTTACAGCTGTACAGGCCAGAGTCATCGTAAGATACATTGATAATCCTTAACAACTTCTGGGCAAGATGAGTTCGGTTAGTAGGTGAAATCCCAATGCCATCTTTATACCAGAAGACAGACATAGAATAGCCTGGAGAGTTACACAGGAGTTCGATGTTCTCGCCACTGCCAACCACCAATTCCTCGAGGAATGTTGTATCGGTCCTTAAATAATCTGCAAGGAAAGAAAATGGAAAAAGATGCCATACAATTCTTGTTTACTCAGAATATCTCAACATGATCATAACCATATTCTAGGTAAAAAGGTAAAGGACCCCTGGACGGTTAAGTCCAGTCAAAGGTGACTATGGGGTGCAAAGCTCATCTTGCTTTCAGGCCAAGGGAGCCGGCGTTTGTCCACAGACAACTTTCTGGGTCATGTGGCCAGCAGGACTAAACCACTTCTGGCGCAACGGAATACCGTGACGGAAACCAGAGCTCATGGAAACACCATTTACCTTCCCACCACAGTGGTACCTATTTATCTACTTGCGCTGGTGTGCTTTCGAACTGCTAGGTTGGCAGGAGCTGGGACAGAGCAACGGGAGCTCACTCCGTCACAGGGATTCAAACCACTGACCTTCTGATCAGCAAGCCCAAGAGCCTCAGTGGTTTAGACCCATAGGTGAGTCTCTCTTGTTTGTTCACCCTTGCTTTTCACGAGTCACAAGCTTCCTCTCCTCTGGACCTGGGTCACCCATCTCTCCCCTCCTTCCCATGCCTTCATCTACTAACTCATCTGCCTTCTGGCTCCTACCATCCCCAGCCACATTTCCTTTATCTCCTTCCTCCCCACCCTTTCAAAGGCGCCAGTATTTCTTCTATGTGCTTCCTTCCGCCACAGTGGATTTCCTATTTCATCTGCATCTCGCTCCCTCTTGTTTTCCTGCATATATTTGTTGCCTTCTCTACCAAGAATCTTTTCCATTCCGGAGCTGATCTGTGGAATTGTTGTTGTTTAGTCGTTTAGTCATGTCTGACTCTTCATGACCCCATGGACCAGAGCACGCCAGGCACTCCTGTCTTCCACTGCCTCCCGCAGTTTGGTCAGACTCATGTTCGTAGCTTCGAGAACACTGTCCAACCATCTCATCCTCTGCCGTCCCCTTCTCCTAGTGCCCTCCATCTTTCCCAACATCAGGGTCTTTTCCAGGGAGTCTTCTCTTCTCATGAGGTGCTCAAAGAATTGGAGCCTCAGCTTCACGATCTGTCCTTCCAGTGAGCACTCAGGGCTGATTTCCTTAAGAATCGATAGGTTTGATCTTCTAGCAGTCCATGGAAGAAGATCAAACCTATCCATTCTGCAAGGAAAGATCAGTGGAATACATCAATTAAATATGTCTAGGCACACAGAGACGCCTTTCCCTCTCCTTTTTAGGAAACTGTAGAATTGAAGAGCACTGTGTGACAGGTTGCCTGGCTCCCAAGCAAACTTGAGACCCAGTACCACTCTGTTTATACACATGGCAGTCGCTGATCAAAGGCAATGAAAGGCTGTTCCCTTGCTGCCATGGGTTGTGAAATGAGCTGCCATACGTCCGGATTATCCCGGACACAGCTGGGAAACAAGCTTTCAAATGGGGTCCGGGCAGATTTTCTATGAATCAGTGAAAACTGGTCGTATGGCAAGTGGGGTATTTTTTTAAAATTTAAAAATTCTTTTACAATTGTTGTAGCTTAATAACTTTGACAGAAAGAAAAGCTCAACAACTTTGAGGGAATATGGCAACCCTCCTTTATTTGGGACCCAGGTGGCGCTGTGGGTTAAACCACTGAGCCTAGGGCTTGCTGATCAGAAGGTTGGCGGTTCGAATCCCTGTCATGGGGTGAGCTCCCGTTGCTTGGTCCCAGCTCCTGCCAACCTAGCAGTTCGAAAGCACGTCAAAATGCAAGTAGATAAATAGGAACCGGTACAGCGGGAAGGTAAACGGCATTTCCATGTGCTGCTCTGGTTTGCCAGAAGCGGCTTAGTCATGCTGGCCACATGACCTGGAAGCTATACGCCGGCTCCCTCGGCCAATAATGTGAGATGAGCGCGCAACCCCAGAGACGGTCACGATTGGACCTAATGGTCAGGGGTCCCTTTACCTTTACCTTTATTTGAAAGGTAGGGCTCCAATCCAATACGCAGCTACTTCCAAATAAGTCCCATTGAACAAAGCAGGACCCAAATCAGATTAAACATTCATAGTATAACAAGCACTTGCAATTTCCTAGAAGAAAGGTGGAAATCACTGGGTAAAAAAGTAAGACAAAAGTCTCTGCTGTTTGGCTGTGAATTATACATTCTATCATTATGCATATTTTGAGAAGTAAACACATTGCAGAGCTCGGGCAACTGAAAGGCTTAAAACAGGAGGCTCACAACCCATAGGGGCTCAGTGGATAACCCCAGTAAAATATAGGACAACACCCTGAGATTCTATTTCCTACAATGTCTTGCCTTGCTAGTCCATGAGTTCCATAAGAAGCCCACAATTATAAATACAATTCACGATATGCTGTATCATTTCTAAAGCTTAACCTCATTGTCCATTGTCTCTTCTATGTAGAAAAGTAGCTTTCAACTCAGTGCCCAATAAAAAGTTATAGATCATTTTTTAAAAGACTCTAAGTGTAAGTTTTAATGTGTTTGCTTTAAATTAAATCCATATTTCCATTAACAC
Source organism: Zootoca vivipara (assembly GCF_965207765.1). Lineage (NCBI taxonomy): Eukaryota > Metazoa > Chordata > Lepidosauria > Squamata > Lacertidae > Zootoca > Zootoca vivipara. The sequence continues at coordinate 9,068,473 of NC_142588.1, read as the reverse complement.
CATGCTATTTTTTAAAAAAGTATAGATGCTTACTCTAACTGATTGATTTAAAACACGCACACAGAAACCTAGTTTTCATCCGCCTCGGCTCTAATTTATAATAACTCGCACCACAAAACATGGTTAGCTTTTAAGGCTCAACAGAATTTTATCTGCTTTCCTTTTATTTTAGGGGCTCCCTGTGGAAGAAGACGTTTTACCCATCGCAAGAGCTTCCAGCCATAGTTGCTCATGGAAGAGGCACAAACTCACTCCTGGCTTTCTTTGCTAACTAACGGCTGGCAAATTGGGCACCTGCTGCTCACCCACACACAATGGATGTCCAACTAAGTGACATTTTTACCACTCCATCACAATTTATCACGGACCCAGCGCTGTCGCAAGACCAGTGCAAGACATGGTGCTCTCCAAAATGGGCGGTTCTGACTTCCTGTCCTCCCTGCTTACTTTTCACAAGTTTTGCTCTGCTAACGCAGTGGCATAGCTGCCAAATCTCCCGTTTTCCCCGGGAAACCCCCGTTTTCCCGGCTGTCCCCAGCCGAAAAAACAGATTTTTTAGTTTTTCCCCAGTTTATTCTGGCGCGGTGGCCATTTTGGAACTGGGCGGAGCATGCTTAGAAGTGACTTTTGATGCTGCTGTGCCCAGTTCCAAAATGGCTGCAGCGCGACTTCTGGTGCGGAAGCCATTTTGGAACTGGGCACAGCAGCATCAAAAGTCACTTCTGAGCATGCTCCGCCCAGTTCCAAAATGGCCGTTGCGCTACTTCCGGTATGCTAATTTCGGTCCACTCCCTTATTTTTCAGAGAGGAACTTGGCAGGTATGCGCAGTGGCAGTGCTAGGAGTCAATCCACCTCCATCTCTCCTCTCTGCTTCCTTTGGCGGAAGAACCCACTTCCTCAGAGCAAGGCAATCTGAGGGAGGTGGCCTGGGAGAATGCTTGCACTGCCTCTAGCTTTCTGAGGCAGCTATAAATTCTTTCTAAAATTTACTTAAATGTTACTTTAAGTCTTAAGAATTTCCAGCTGGTCCTACCTTCTGGGGCAGCAGGTTCTCGAAAAGCATGATATCTATCTTGTTCCTAATTCTTACATTTGTTGTATACATTTGTTGTATACAGCCTTTAATGTCCTTAACAAGGACACAATTTGAATTTAGTCTGATTAAGACACTTAACACCTCCCTAGTGCCTTTGTGGGGGGTGGGGATGAGGGGACACGTCGTGCCCCTTCGGGGGGGTTTGCCCACCTAGTTTTTCAAGAATGAAGTTTTGCAGATTCTGCGGGTATAAGTTCTCTGTTCCTCCAGTCTTCCCTGCCCCTTTTTAGATTAAAATTCTCTTAGGTCAAATCTTCAGTTATGGCAGACAGCTGGCACCCAATAACACCTCAAAAGCAAAATGCAGGATCGCAGATTGCCAAATCCCAGACTGCTCTATAACGGGGGTGGGGGAGGGAGAGAACAGTTTCACGATAATTAACTAAAGGGACACAATGAACTAAATTTTGCCCAGCTGGCTAATTAAAAATGGAAGCCACCACACTCGACAGCCAATATAGGGCCAAATCACGAAAGAGGAGGCGAAGACCGGTAGAAAGAGCCAGAGTTCTTGTTCTATTCAGATACTGGCTTCCAGCAGGGATTATGCCCACACGGCATTAATTGTCATTCCAGCTACAACCGTCCTACTTTCAGAGTGAAAATTCACTTTCCAACACAGCTAGTTAAAACCATCAGTTCCAATGCATGTACAGTATTGGCTGATCTCCCCCCATCCACTTAAACTTCTTTTTTTAACGTCAAAAATCTTAAAATCCTGGACCAATGAGCTTCGTGCTAACTTGTGTTCAAGAGATTATCAAAGGCACATTCTGTGAAAGAGAATTACAGGCCTGTTTTGCATGCAATGCTAAGCAGCCATTTAGTTTCTGCAGCGAGCACTTTCTCCCTTTCCTTCGCTGGTATAGTTGCAAGGCGGAGATCGGAAGCTCCACCTGTTTTAAATCAACTAGAGATTAGTATGACATCTGAACCCTAAACTGTGGCTAATTTTAACTATGGTTAGTGAAACCAACCCAATTCCATACATTATGGTTTGAAGTTGGCTGGTTTCCACAAACCATAGTTAAGACTAATCAGGTCTAGATGACATGACAAGCTGCAGCCGGTCTAAATATGGATGGACGAGAATGTTTTTGAACTCCTCCCTGCAGCCATGCCAAATGAGGAAAGGGGAATGTATGAGCCCAAAGCTTTCTGTGATTCATCCTTGCAGTGTGGAGAGGTAGAGTCTTGTACCTGACCCTCCCTCATTGGCACTGCTGCACTTTACAAACATGGGGAGGGGCAATGTGATGGGGAACTCAGTGTAGTGCAAATATACCAATGGCACAAATCCAGACCCCCCTGCTGGTGGGTTTGCACTGTACAAAAATCCCAGTCACATCCAGGGACGGCGCGTCCATTTAGGCGAAATAGGCAGCTGCCTAGGGCGCCAAAATGGAGGGGGTGCTGGCCAGCCTGTCCACCCCCCGTGCTGCCTGGGGCCGCCTCCACTGCGACTGTCAGCTGTTGAGTGGCTTCAGGCCGCTATCCTGAGACGCGCATGCCTCCAGAGAGCGGCCTGGAGGCGCGCGGGGAGCGTGAGCCTGGGGCCACCTTGCCACACCTCTCAGCTGTTTTTTATTTTTATTTTTTCTACTTTTTAATTTTTTTAATTTTTCTATTTTCTATTTATTATATTTTTTATTTTTTATTAGTGGGGGGGGGCGCCAGAAGGTGATCTCGCCTAGGGCACAAAAAACCCTAGCACCGGCCCTGGTCACATCACCCAGTAAGTTGCATAAACACCAGTGGCGGGAGGTCAGATAACCACAGCCGCCTCTCGCCAACTGCTATTCTTCATAACATTAACTAAGCCATAATTTAGGGCAGGGGTCAGCAAACTTTTTCAGCAGGGGGCCAGTCCACTGTCCCTCAGACCTTGTGGGGGGCCGGACTATATTTTGAAAAAATATATATGAGCGAGTGCTGCAGCCTTCCTCACTGAATTCACTGCAAAACCAGAATAACCCAGAGAGTGTAACTGAGCCATTGTGTGTGGCCAAGCAGGGCCATCTCAAAACATCTTGGCCCCTGAGGCGAACCACAAAATGGTGCCACCCTCTCTGCCAGGGAAGGAAAGGTGAATGAAGATCTACATCAGGAAGAAGTCAGAAATAAAGATCTGCATCAGGATTTGCTCCTTCTGTGGATCCTCATTGGTTGCCTCATCTTGCCTCTTGGGTGGGCCTGCCCTGAATCTGCATCGGTATCTGCTGCTTCTGTGGATTCTACCACCTGAGGCAATCACCTCACACTGCCTCATGGGTGGGCCGGCTCCATGGCCAAGAGAGGGCAGAATCCAAGTATTGTTAGCTACCAATCCTTACCAATTCAGGGTAATAGCCTGCTACCCCTAATCCAACACACCTTTAATCATGATTTTTTTTCACACACCAGTTCCTCTCATCCTCAAAAACCCTGTCCTTTTGGATTAGCAGACAATACTTAACATATCATATAATTCAATAAAGTTTTACCATTTTCCATGCTGCTGAAATATAGTTCATTTGTGAAACAACATCTCTGGAACAAGTTTTAAGGTTTAACAGCAAAACAAGCTAAAAACCTAAAAAAGATATTGTTCAATGGAAGAGTCCAACACTATGGTTCCTATTTCTGCCAATGTTCTCCATAAACTGCATAGCTGCCAAGTCTCCCGTTTTCCCCGGGAAATCCCCGTTTTCCCAGCTGTTCCTAGCTGAAAAAACGGATTTTTTGTTTTTCCCTGGTTTATTCTGGCGCGACGGCCATTTTGGAACTGGGCGGAGCATGCTCAGAAGCAACTTTGATGCTGCTTTGCCCAGTTCCAAAATGGCTGCAGTGCGACTTCTGGCGCGACGGCCATTTTGGAACTGGGCAAAGCAGCATCAAAAGTCACCTGAGCATGCTCCGCCCAGTTCCAAAATGGCGACATCGCTACTTCCGGCCTGCTATTTCCGGCCCGGTCCCTTATTTCTCTGACAGCAACTTGGCAGGTATGCCATAAAGACAGGTACACATACCATATTTAACTTTAGCAACACTGCTTTTTCTAACAATGCTAAGATACTGCCTTGGCTGCTCTCTCTGCAAAATGGAACCAATGAGCAACTTTGCTGTATGCACGAGGCTGCGATCTAGGAGCGCACTAACTATTACAGGCTCTGTGGGAGAACAGCAAAGCTTCCTTCTAATTCTCTTGAGATTCAAGTACGCAAACGAGCTACAGGGTCTTCCCAAATTTTTGTTTCCCTCCCAACTCCCTTGCACTTTGCAAGATTAAAAGTGCACATCTGCCAACGGCAACAGTGCCGTGCTAGTAATCATTTGCCAGAAATATTGAAAACATTCAAATCAGTGTTTTCTCAAGACATATGAGGCTCAGAAATAAAACGCGCAGTCGGACAGTCTGCTTAAAAACAAACTTTGCTTGAGGCAAAGAAGAAGAAGAAGGGGGGGAGGACTCACGACAACTTTTACCTCCATCCTAATAGCTCTGCTTGTTTCCCGCAGAAGTTTTCTTGTCTGAAAGTACAGCACGTACCAAGACTTCTGCTTTGTATGTTAGCTGAGGCACAGAGTGCTAACTACATTCATTAGATTGTCACAGCCTTTTATTACTATGCAAATTGAGACAGTATTTTCAAACTCCAAGTTATGGCAGTACTGTTTTCTTTCCTTCAAGCATGGAGATTGCCAACGCAGAGACTCAGCCTTGACCTGCCGAAGTGGAATAGCAACACTATCACCATTGTATTGTCCGGTCTGCAAGCTGCAGTACTCAATACTAATCCTGTGTAACACGGCCAGAACAAAATGCCTAACGTGAAGAAATGGCTAATAAGACAGTGGACAACAACACACTGCAGAATCCCCAGAAGAAAAATTAGGCTCAATAAACCATGCAAATCACAACAATTTCCCATCACCTTTGCTCTAGTAGTCCACAAGCAGAAAAAAAATATGGTTCATGTAGGGTTGGTTCAAAGGTGAACATCTGGACAGAAAAGGTGAACATCTGGTTCAAAGGTGAACATCTGGACAGAAAAGTTGTATAGCGTTTTTTGGGGGGCAAAGTTGTTGAGCTTTTCTTATTTTGGCCCAAAGTTTTTGAGCTTTTTTGGTGCAAAATTTTAAGAAATTTGACATTTTAAAGCTATTTCTGAGGGGAATCAGCAAAAAACAACACTGGTGATGATTTTCCCAGACATTTCGCCAATCTCTGCCCGGACACTGCTTGCGGCTGCAGTATTCTGGATATGTCCGGGAAATTCCAGACGTATGGCAACTCTATCATGTGTCATTTAAGTTAAGAGTAAAATAAGAGCAAATGACCCCAAATGTCTCTATTTTATAATATTTAATCATAAGGAAATATACTATGAAAATTTTAAAAAGAAAGGACAAAGTTTGCCTGAGTTGTTTAACACACGTGGGGTTGTGGATTTTTCCGAAGGGTAACCGGTTACAGTACTGGCTACCGCCAGCTGTTGCTGCCTCAAATGAAACCCATGGTTTCTGGTGCCAACTGGAAATTGCGTTCTGGACGCAGCAGGACTAGGAGCCATCAGTGAGGAAAGCTTTGAAAAGGAGGCAAATGGTATGTTTGTGAGGCTTCACATTTTCAACACTACTTGGTATTCAAAAGGAGATCGAACAGAAATCTGTTTATGGAGAGCCAGCCCGTGGCATGCTTCCTAGGAACTTGTTGATCTTAGGAAGGGTACCCAAGGGCATTGTATTCATTCCTCCAGGTTTCCTCCAGTGGTCTAAACGGTTCAGAGAACATGGCTAATGCAATAGCAAAGCGGAACTCCAGGCAGTCTGGGGACTTATACTAACATTTGTCGGTTGCTCCCCTTGCTTCAGAAAATAACTAACCACCAAGCTTAGAACGCCTTGCCCTGGAAGTTAAGCTGAGACCACCTGGACTGCACGAATAAGCCCAAATATCTGGATGAGGAGGAGGGGGCAGACCTCTCCTTCTTATGGAAAACAACAACCCTGTTTTCTCTGCTTTGTAATTCTCTCCCCCAGTGCTTTCTGCAAGCTAAAACAGTCCCACGCTACCACCCACTACCTGAATCTCCAGGAAAGAAGTATAGGCTCAGATCACTAATTCATATTATGTACTTTCTATACATTCGCTGATCTTGTGCTGCAACAGCCAACTTTATAGAACATTTATTTCAGGCATTCACTGAAGCTGGAGGCAGAATGCAATTGCTTTCAATATAACAAGACTGGAAGCTTTTCATTAGTGTCAAAACGGGATTATTATTTTTTTAATTGGCTATCTTTTTTCCAGTTTTGTTTCTCTATTTTGCAGAATGTTTAGCTGTGCAGTGATATCGCTAAGGAAGTGTGCTAGTGTGCATATTCATACAGCTGCCCTTTTCTAGTAAGAAGCTCTAAAGTCTTGTTGTTGTTGTTGTTGTTGTTGTTGTTGTTGTTGTTGTTGTTGTTGTTGTTGTTGTTGTTGTTGTTGTTGTTTCAATTTATATACTGCCCTTTTTCAAAAGATCTCAGGGCAATGTACATTAGAAGCACATTCCAAAACACAAACGATAAAAACATAATAAAAACATAGTAAAAAGCATAGCGACAGGCAGCCTGATAGTAAAATAATCATAATAACAGTCCTCTCCAACCAGCAAACTTCTCCAACCAGATGCTGTCTAGATGTTTCGGACCACAACTCCCATCAGCCCCAGTCACAACTTCATCCAGTATCCATATTCTGTGAGTTCTCTGGTCTCCCTTCACCCAGAGGGGATGGGGAATGAAAATTAGACTCTTATCGCGCACTGCCTCTGATGTTCTCAGGTGCTTTGTGGAGCAAGGCTGGTGGTGTTCTTCATGAAGACCTTGGGGCCCAGCTAAATGCCCAACCTGGTCACCCACTGGAGACAACAACCAGTTCATCTTTTAAAGGCGGGGGGGGGGAGCCAGTCCTCTCTTTCTATAGGAAAGCATCTTATTGAAGATCCAGTGAAGTGGGAGTTCATACAACGGGGATCTTTCTTTACCTAGAGGATTACCACATATCCTCCTGGAATGTACTGCCGCTGCTGCTCTCCAGAGATATGTTTGCAAAGAGGGGAATATTCACTGCTCCAACTCATCTATTATAAACCTTCAGCTGGATGCAGACTGGCTGACTCGGAATGGCTCAGTTTCAAATCACAAGTTTGAGCTACTGGTTTCCACATCGACTCGTAAGACCTTACATATAAGATCTATCTAAGGAGGTTGAGTAACAGCAACCTAGATCCTGATCGTTGTTCTGTAGCCATGTCTTTACTCGCCCCACACTTGGTATGCAGGAGGGTGGAGTTTGGGGGAGACAGGCTTGTGGGTCAAATCAGGAATCCTGCCAGGCCAAATTGGACCTGCTGGCCAGGCCAGAGGCTGCCCACTCCTTTCCCAAGAAGTTTATATACCTCAGCAAAGCATTGGTGATTTTTTAAAAAAAGATTTCTAAAGTACGGTTGTACCTTTGTTTTCTAACAGCTTAGTTCTTGAACATTTTGGCTCCTAAACGCCACAAACCAGGAAGCGACCATTCCGGTTTGTGGACTATTTTTGGGGGCTTCCACGGCTTCCGATTGGCTGCAAGAGCTTCCTGCAGCCAATCAGAAGCCACGATTGGTTTCCGAACGTTTTGGAAGCCGAACGGACTTCCGGAATGGATTCTGTTCAACTTCCAAGGTATGACTGTACTGTGAACGTAAAACAGGTGGAACTGAGGGGGCGGACAAGGAAAGACTAGAGAAACTGAGAAGAACTTTGCAGAGGAAGCCAGAAGTGTGACAAGAACAGGGGTAGAATTCTCAAGCACCCACTTTTTTTGCAGGCCGCCAAACAACATCACAGAGACAGATTGGAGATATTCCTACCTGTGGACCTTCTCATGAGCAATCTTAATATGAGAGCCCTCCCCAGCTAGCCAATTTGCAGCTCCAGATCAACCAGCTCTTGAGCGTTTACCCAGCAGATCCAGTTTCTCAGATGCCAGCTTAAATAGTGTGGAGACGTTCCTCCCTCCCTCCCCCACCCCAAACCCAGGAGTGGACCACTAGCAACTTCATTTGGAATTGGATATGAATGGCACGAAATTAAAAGACGCCTGCTTCTCGGGAGAAAAGCAATGACAAACCTAGACAGCATCTTAAAAAGCAGAGACAACACCTTGCCGACAAAGGTCCGTATAGTTAAAGCTATGGTTTTCCCAGTAGTGATGTATGGAAGTGAGAGCTGGACCATAAAGAAGGCTGATCGCCGAAGAATTGGTGCTTTTGAATTATGGTGCTGGAGGAGACTCTTGAGAGTCCCATGGACTGCAAGAAGATCAAACCTCTCCATTCTGAAGGAAATCAGCCCTGAGTGCTCTCTGGATCGTGAAGTTGAGGCTCCAATACTTTGGCCACCTCATGAGAAGAGAAGACTCCCTGGAAAAGTCCCTGATGTTGGGAAAGAAAGATTGAGGGCACAAGGATAAGGGGACGACAGAGGACGAGATGGTTGGACAGTGTTCTCGAAGCTACGAACATGAGTTTGACCAAACTGCGGAAGACAGTGGAAGACAGGAGTGCCTGGCGTGCTATGGTCCATGGGGTCACGAAGAGTCGGACACGACTAAACGACTAAACAACAACAACAACATGAATGGCACCAGATTTCCTATAAAAATATCCTAGTAAAATATGCACGCCCTCATTTTTCATATCAATGCAAATGATGTTCTTCCAAGCACCAGCAGACAAGACAAGAAGCAGGCAGAACGAAACAGGCTTTGCCTCTTGATTCTGAAGGGGGCACATTACACAACACAGCAAGACATGGTGTGTTCCTCCCCACCCGCCCCCAAAGAAGAACGGCAGGGTAAATTTAATCGGATTACTTTTCATATTTAACTACCAAGTTTACCTAAGGCTTTGCTCTTCTCGTATCTCAGGCTCCTTGTTTGCTTTTGATATCGCAAAGCCTTTCTGTTAGCTAAAGACAAAGGTTATGAGGGTAATGAATATCAAATTCGCTGTATAAAGGTTCCCTTGTCTCACCGACAGTCTCCATAGCATCACAAACAGGAGGGTGTGTCATACACAAAGGGGGGGAAATAAAGCACAACTCAAACAACATTATATTTAAAAAAGTGCTAGGTGTTTACAGTCACAGATGGGTACAATAGCGGTACGGCTGTTAAAAGTGACGCAACATGGCAAAGGTCTTGGCCTGCTACTCTTCCTCAAGGAGAAATCTCACAAGCAGATGTATTCTTTACCCTCTAATGCTGTATTCAAGGCTTGGCCACAACAAGGTCCAAATTGATACTGATAAAAGTTACGTGACCACGCAAAACTCTCCACCAAAAAATCTGAGCCTGTATAATTGAGTATTCCTCTTGATTTGCATAATTTATGCTGCTGCCGTTACTCATGGGAAAGGGGGGCAAAGACTTTGCAGGAAACGAAACATCACCCAACCCATCCACAGGAAAACTTAGTTCTAAGAGTCCCTCTGGTTCCTCAGATACTATTGCCCCATTGTTTCAGATATAGCCTCTCAGCCATGAGGACTAGATCCTTAGTGGTTTTTAAAAATGAAAGTCAGCAAGTTGAACTATGCCTGTTCTACACATTCCAACCCGCTGCATTTAGACTTGAAAAATAGCAAAGATGTACCGGCAATAATAGCAAACACTAAGTAGCCTTGTCTATAACAAATATGGTTAGTTTTTCCATAAAATAAAACTCGTTCTTTTCCGTTTGAACATTGGTACTTCCCAAACCAATCAAAGCTCATATCTCTGAGGAGGCAGGTTTGCCTGTGGTAGACATTTCTGAACTTTTTTTTTTGAAGGGAGATGGTGTGTGGGGGGGAAACATATTTTCTCTAACGTCATGGTGGGCAGGTAAAAAGAGAGCCGAAAGCCCACAGTCCAGTTTGGGGGGGGGGCGGGACCATATATATTATCTCATTGAAACCCACTGTGAACTACGGAAAGGGATCTAACATGTATTTATTAGCAATATTTATATGGCACCAAATAAGAAAGATCTCTAGGCGGCTTACAATGATAAAAATGTTTTAAAGGAAGCAAATAAAACGAGAGCAGCCTGGCTGAAGATACCCATTGAGCATCCTCTTTCCAGCCATGGAGAACATGAGGAAAGCAGCCCTCTCTATTCTTGGTCGCCCCCAGCCCCACCCTCCACAACTGGCACACAGAGGGCATAGCTGCTAAGTCTCCCGTTTTCCCCGGGAAATCCCCGTTTTCCAGCTGTTCCTAGCTGAAAAAAAAACGGATTTTTTTTGTTTCCCCCCGGTTTATTCTGGCGCGACGGCCATTTTGGAATTGGGCGGAGCATGCTCAGAAGCGACTTTTGATGCTGCTCTGCCCAGTTCCAAAATGGCTGCAGTGCGACTTCTGGTACGGCGGCCATTTTGGAACTGGGCAAAGCAGCATCAAAAGTCACTTCTGAGCATGCTCCGCCCAGTTCCAAAATGGCGGTAGCGCTACTTCCGGTCTGCTATTTCCGGCCCGGTCCCTTATTTCTCTAACAGTAACTTGGCAGGTATGCACAGAGGGTCCATTTAATTATCGTGTCGAATTCCTTTCCATAGGCCTACCTTCTGTGTACTGAAGGCAAGAGAGCAGAAGCAAAACGAGCTGGGCCCTTTTATTCACTCATTCTTACCACACAGAGGGGGACACGGGTGGCTCTGTGGTCTAAACCACTGAGCCTAGGGCTTGCCGATCAGAAGGTCGCCGGTCCGAATCCCCGCGACAGGGTGAGCTCCTGTCGCTCGGTCCCCGCTCCTGCCCACCTAGCAGTTCGAAAGCACGTCAAAGTGCAAGTAGATAAATAGGTACCACTCCGGCAGGAAGGTAAACGGCACTTCCGTGCGCTGCTCTGGTTCGCCAGAAGAGGCTTAGTCATGCTGGCCACATGACCCGGAAGCTGTACACCAGCTCCCTCTGCCAGTAAAGCGAGATGAGTGCCACAACCCCAGAGTCGGTCACGACTGGACTTAACGGTCAGGGGTCCCTTTACCTTACCACACAGAGACTGAATGTGCAGAGGGCAGCCGGCAGCCATGCATTCAACCAGAAATGCACTTAGGCTTCCTCCAAACAATCAGGAATCCTAGCCACGCAGGAATTCTCCTGATCGCCTTTGCCGAACATGGAAGCATTTGCAATTCTGCTCCCCGCTTTGCATGTGGCAAAGGGAAGAAGGAAACAGATCTCTGGAATATCATCTAAAACGAGAGTGGCCGTCGGTAGCTTACAATAGCAACCAACAACCTCTTGCCTTGTTCACAACATTCAGATAACACCTCCTGTTTAGGATGGCTTTGCCAACACAGGCAGGCTGAAAAATGTAGCACCTCCAACGCTCCAAGACTAAATTTATATATTTGTATTTATTTAAGGCATGGTCATTGTTTTTTCACGGAAAAGGTTTCAAGAGTAGTTTTCCCAAGATCAATAAAAACAAGGTGGTATCTGCCTGTGGGTGAGTTAGAATCTAAAAGACACAACACAGAAAGGAAAAAAGGGGATAAGGAAGAAAGAGGAAAATAAGCAAACTCAGGCATCAATTCTAAAAGTTAGAATCACTTGTAGTCATAATGCCTTCACTGCAACGTATCTTATAAGTTTCCCCTTGTTGTGATGGCGGAGGCAGCCGGGGGGCAGAGGAGTCCACCACAATAAGGATGAGGCCAATACATTCACACAGAAGAAGCTAAAAATTAAAGTAGTAATTAAGATTCTGCCCATCCTCTTATCTAATATCAGTGTACTGGAAGAAACAAAGATAACCAGTGTTAAAGCAATGATTCTTCAACATCAACTTCGTTGGACTGGTCATGTTGTGCAGATGCCTGATTATCGTCTTCCAAAGCAACTACTCTATTCCGAACTAAAAAATGGAAAGCGTAATGCTGGTGGTCAACAAAAGAGCTTTAAAGACTGTCTCAAGGCAAATCTTTAAAAATGTACTATAAACACTGACAACTGGGAAACCCTGGCCTGCGAGCGCTCCAGTTGGAGAACAGCCTTTACCAAAGGTGTCATGGACTTTGAAGACACTCGAACTCAGGGCGCAAGGGAGAAATGTGCTAAGAGGAAGGCACGCTTGGCAAATCCACACCGTGATCAACTCCTGCCCGGAAACCTATGTCCCCACTGTGGAAGGACGTGTGGATCCAGAATTGGCCTCCACAGTCACTTACAGACTCATTGTTAAAACCGTGTTTATGGAAGACAATCTTACTCGGCTACGAGAGAGAAATTTCAGTCCGATAATACAGGAAGCTTACAATCAAAGAGCTGGTTTGTTCAAATGAGTGTGTGCAATCCAGCACCTAGCATAACCTCACTACCTCTTAACCACAGATGGGCTGATGAGATAATAGTGCCAGAGTCAGCCTTCTGTGCAAGCCTCTGCGGAGTCCTCTCAGGGTCTAGACCTGGCAGCCCTATGCAGTCTTTATGTGCCCTGGCCCTCAGTCCCCAAGTCTTTCCCTCAAGCTTCTGATGCTTCCCTCTGCACTTGGCTTACACACCTTGATCTCACTCTGCTGGTACTTGCTGTGACCGTTTCCACCTAACCTCCAGGCTCTCTGCTACCTGCTGCATCCTCTTTCTCCCCACCTTTCCAGTCCCTCACCTGCTCTGGCCAGATCTTCTGTCTACATGCCTGTATCAATTAATAGAACCATAGAATCATAATAAAAAAAATTCCTTCCAGTAGCACCTTAGACACCAACTACGTTTGTCATTGGTTTGAGCTTTCGTGTGCATGCACACTTCTTCAGAAGAAGTTTTATTTTGTTTTGACTATGGCGGACCAACGCAGCTACCTACCTGTACATAGAATCATAGAATTGTAGAGTCGGAAGGGACCTGTTTCTTTAAGCTACATTTCCCAAGGCATGTGTTTCCCAGGCCAAGACCTGCTTAGCTTCAGCAAGGCTTTTGCCTTGTATGCCATTGACTGTTAAGTCCAGTCGCGGACGACTCTGGGGTTGCGGCGCTCATCTTGATTTACTGTCCGAGGGAGCTGACGTTTCTCCGCAGACAGTTTTTCCGGATCATGCAGCTAGCATGACTAAGCTGCTTCTGGCAAAACCAGAGCAGTGCACGGAAACGGCGTTTAGCTTCCCGTCAGAGTGGTACCTATTTATCTACTTGCACTTTGACGTGCTTTCGAACTGCTAGGTTGGCAGGAGCAGGGACAGAGCAACAGGAGCTCACCCCATCGTGGGGATTTGAACCACTGACCTTCCGATCGGCAAGCCCTAGAGGCTCAGTGGTTTAGACCACAGCGCCACCTGTATGCCTATATACCACACCATATAGGGGATGCCAATCCCCCAAAGGCTAAGACCTACCTTTTCTCACAGAAGCCAGGCTGTGAAACCTTTGTTGCTAAAACCTTGTTCCTCAAGCAGGAATGTTCCATGCCATCACGGCAGCTCAGCCAATCAGTGTCAAGAAACTATGCTGCTACAAGCAGAAGACAATATAGACCAGGCTTCCTCAAACTCGGCCCTCCAGATGTTTTGAGACTACAACTCCCATCATCCCTGACCACTGGTCCTGCTAGCTAGGGATCATAGGAATTGTAGGCCAAAAACATATGGAGGGCCGAGTTTGAGGAAGCCTGATATAGACTCTCAGCAAATAAAAATATAATTAGATATAATAATAATAATAATAATAATAATAATAATAATAATAATAATTTATACCCCGCCCATCTGGCCGGGTTCCCCCAGCCACTCTGTTGTTTTTGAGTTTTAATTGTTGTTGTTTTTTAAGAAAACAAAAACCGCTCCAAAAATAATAACAATAATCAAGCGCAGCAAGATTACAAATCTTGTTCACACCCCACAGCAGCTTGTTACGAAAGTGTCAGGTTCCAATTACGATGTCAACGATGTGATTTTGCTTGGAAGAAGAAAGTGATTTATAGCAACTTAAAGCAAGCCCTTCTTATGAGCACCTGCGAAAACCGAACTCCAACTACAGAAATCCATGTCTTAACCTCTTTCTTTACACAGAAAACCCACATAAAAACAGCAGCAGACAATGTAAACTTGGCCACTAAATACAGTAAGACCAAACAGGCGCTCGGGAATCAGTCCCTGCCATAGCTGCCAACTTCTCCCTTTTTTTTAAGGGAAATTCCCTTATGCTGAATAGGCTTCCTCGTGAGAAAAGGGAAAACTTGGCAGCTATGGTCCCTGCTCAAGCTCTGCTGCATGACTGCCACACATCACATGTGGGCCTGCCCAGCCCACTTGCACAATATCCATTGAAAGGAATAAAAGATACCCAGCAGCCCTTTTTGGATGACTGCATCTGCATTTGGCAGCCTGATAGGCTTCTGTTTCCAGCTGTACAACTTAATCAAAGTATATTTCCTACAGGAACAGAGTGAAAGAAAAAAAAAGGCAATTCTCCCAAGAAAGAAACAACTTAGTTGCTTTAGCTGCTGAACTTTTCTTTCCCAGCAGAAAAGGTAGAGGAGTCTTTCTTTCTTTCTTTCTTTCTTTCTGGGAAGAATCAGTGGGCCAGTTCAGGCGTCACAATAAACCATGGTTTGCCGTAATGGGAACAAGCTTCAGCTAACCTCGGGCTTTGGAGACTCTTCTTCCTGGTGTAGCCACAAGCTTTAGTTTCCATTGTCCAAACTAGCTGAGTGACTATGTGGGAATACTGTACCGTCCCAGCGTGTTAACAAAGAAGCATCAATTGCTCCTTGACCAATTCAGCCATTCCTATAAGGAAAATTAGCAATGTTTCTGCACTGAGCAAGAATTCTGATGTGCTCAAAGGTGGCCCAGGGGGTTCCTAGGTCTTCCTACCCACAAATTATACTTCTTCACATATTTCAAAATTCAAGACCTAATACAAGCTACCTGCACTCTGCTTCCCCCCACTTGTTTTAATGTCAAAATCTGCACCAGTTTATCCCTAACAGAGAGGTTATTTTGCTTTTAAGTTTGCACTTTTAATTCTGGTATGGCACTGGTGTTTTGTTTTGTTTTGTTTTATGGGGTGCTCTTCTGGTTTGTTAAATAAAGAAGTTGTCATTATCAATGGGTTGCTTTTTCAAACTACTATAAGCTGCTCAGAGAACCCAGTGTACAGTGGTACCTCTACTTACGAATTTAATGCGTTCTGAACGCACATCCGTAAGTCGAAAAAAATTGCAAGTCGAATCCCATAAGATTGCATTGGGAGAAAAATTTCGTAAGTCGAAGCAACCCTATCTAAACATTCGTAAGTAGAAAAAATCCTATCTAAACCGCATCCAAGATGGCGGACGGAGCTCCATTCATAAGTAGAAACATTCGTAAGTAGAGTTATTCGTAAGTAGCGGTACCACTGTATAGCTATTTCAATAATATAATTGTTTGGTTCAAATAGTTTTCTCCCAAAAAGTATGGGATTGTTGTTTTGTTTGTTACTATGTTATGTATTTTGTACTGTAAACCACCCTCTGATGCTCAGATGAAGGGTGGTATAAATGTTTAACAACAATAAAATAATAAGTATTTGTTGCTCTTTGAATATTACAGATACTTTTATCTGCGAGCTAATAAACATTCTGTCTCAAGAATATCATCAGATCCAGAACACTTAATGGGTAAGATAAGAGGTGGGGGAGTTTTGTTCAATACAGGGCAATGGGATTTTTTTCTGTGCAAGAGAATTAAAATAGGTGGTGTGGAAATCACAGTACAATTGGGACAGAGCACCTCACGGACTTCTTAAAATGTGCCGCTGCTATTTTTATCTGTCTGCTGTCTAACAACCCAGTAAGCACTACTTGACATTCACCGATCGTACCAAGTAATATCTTTATCTGAATAAGAATGCAAATTGCAGGAGCTTTTTTTATTCCAACGCCTATTCTGTGGCGGCTGAATAGAGTGACCACATGTTCAAGGCTGCAAACGAGTTCACTGACCTCCCTAATCATCTCTGCCATTGCAAGTGAATGACATACACAGTCAATTCTGCCTTGCCTCTCCACTTTCATTCATAAAAAAAATGACATTGTTCTTGCAGCAGTCCTGAGAAAAAGGAGAGGAGAGAAATGCAGCCCAGATGAGGCCCCCCAGTATTTTCAGTTTGGATTCTATTCAGCAGCAGCCCCCACCATCTGCCTTCTTCCTGCTAACAGCAGAACACCTCCCTGTAGAGATGTCAGAATTTGCACCACCTCCACTAATAGCTAGTATTCATATTAGCAAACATACACAGACATACCTCCAGAATGCCTCCTTTCAATGTGTGTTTTATGTAGCTGAGCAGAAGCACAAGGCAGTAGCTGTTACAACTTTCACAGCCCCGTGTGGAGAATTAGATCACTGGGGGAAAATGCTTCCAAGCCCCTTTTATGGAAAATAAGGTCTTGAGCCTGTGTTAAATGCAAAAGCAGCTGAACAACAAGCCTCAGTAATGAATCAATACCCCCGCGGCCCATTTGACCAGGAGAAAGTGTTTGCTTGTGACTGTGCAATTTACAGATTCAAAAGTAAACATTTGTGTTTTGCTTGGCTCTGAATTTCTGTCTTCTATATACAAGTGATTCAACAGAACCTTTTCTTAAGGACCATTTTATATTGTTAGTTCGTTCAAAAACAGGGAATGATCAATCAAACATCTCTCTCTCTCTCTCTCTCTCTCTCTCTCTCTCTCTCTCTCTCTCTCTCTCTCTCTCTCTCGTCTGGTCATGTTGTGCGGATGCCTGATGATCGTCTTCCAAAGCAACTACTCTATTCCGAACTTAAAAATGGAAAGCATAATGCTGGTGGTCAACAAAAGAGGTTTAAAGACTGTCTCAAGGCAAATCTTAAAAAAATGTAGTATAAACACTGACAACTGGGAAACCCTGGCCTGCGAGCGCTCCAGTTGGAGAACAGCCTTTACCAAAGGGGGCATGGGCTTTGAAGACACTCAATCTCAGGACGCAAGGGAGAAACGTGCTAAGAGGAAGACACGCTTGCCAAATCTACACCGTGATCAACTCCCGCCAGGAAACCTATGTCCCCACTGTGGAAGGATGTGTGGATCCAGAATTGGCCTCCACAGTACTTACGGACCCATTGTTAAAACCATGTTTATGGAAGACAATCTTACTCGGCTATGAGTGATCGCCAAAGAAGAAAGAATATAGATATATAATGCTAACCATCCTTCCTTGCCCAAACAGACACACCACAAAGCTTAGCCCAACTTTGCTTGTGCTGCTAAGCATTGGGAACCATTGGGATCAATGTGCATTTTATTTAGCAATCTGAAACCACTTGTTGCCGTTATTCCACTGGGATTATACCAACTTCTGTGCTCAGCGAACTGCAGTCTTAGATCCCTAGTCTGAGATACAGTTCTTGGAAATAAAATACAGTCACACTCAGGTAGGGCCATTCTTGTTAGCGTCTATCTGACAACAAGCCCAAGCCAATCCTGCTATATTTGTACAATACATGTTCGTTGCATTTGTATTTTTAAGTGTATGCATTTAGAATGAAAATCACACACACACACACACACACACACACACACACACACACACACACACAATGTAATGTATGAAAAGGCTCTTAAGACTGCCCAAAGACTAAGACTGCCATCTGAGTCTATACAGCTGGGCACTTCTACCTCTTTGAAAATGGAAAGAAGTGAAAATACTATGGCCAGAAAGCAATTTTGTAGACCCAATCTAGGGATTTAATTTAAGACATCTCTGCTGGGCCCTTCCATCTGAACATTCTAAAAATATGTACAGTACACCATTCAAGTACATATTCCTTCAGAAAGGTAGTGTGGCTACATTATCAGCAGTCCCAATAGCAGCCCAGTACAATACTGTACAGTGAAGGAGCTCAATCTTAAACTTGTTTGTTCAGAGGCCCTATTCTGAACCTTACAAAATGTGGTTACACACTCCAAAGGAATTGGTTTAAAAGCTCAAAACAAGGGACAGTCCACTAGGAAAGAAGGAGGAAACACTGCAGACCTGTATACAGTGTATATCACCAAACCGACTGCATACCTAGCGAGTTTTTTGCATGCAGCTTGTTCCATACACAAAACTTATCCACTTGGATCGAATTGAAGAGACGCTGCTCCATTAGTCAACCAATTTAGTTGTGGGGAAATGAGCCAGGCAATCTACATGGAGAATCCAGCATTTTATTCAAACTTTTTTTGAAAATAAAACCATGACTCTGGGTCAGGGCTCCCCCCCCCCCAGCCGGAACTCAATTTTGACACCTCTCAGGTGGGCACCACTGGCATTCTAAGAGAAAGAGGGAGGTGTTCATGGTGAGTTCCCGCACCACTCTTCCTGGAAAAATAGCACTGCCCTGGGTGATCTATAGCTGCACCAGGAAAACAGAAGGGAAATAATGTCCCAGTGTGAATAGCTGCCATGAAGCACATTTATTCCACCCTTATTTGTTTGCCAAACATGGTTCATCTCTTTCCCAAACAATGGAAACCTGACACAGATAGAACTTTTTGTGCATGGTGTATACAGATGTATACCCTGACTGATATTGTCTGCCAACAAAGGGGGAAACAATTGACTTTCTCTCCAAATGTTTGGTTTAAGCAATATTGTACAATGAGTTTGGCGCTTCAAATAAACTGAGTCAGTTAGATATTTAAAATTGAGTCATTTGGCTATTTAAAATGTTCAGCACAAATGTTCATGTCTCTCTTATTTCAATTTCTAGTTTCCCAAAGGACCCCCCCCAAAAAACAACCCTGTTTCTCCACTGCCTTAAATGCAGCATCTGGCTGGGAGATATAACACCAAAAAGCACAGAATATTTCATTGCACGTGAGAGTGGAAAAAAGGATTTGAAAGAAGGACTTGTTTCTTTCGAGTCCAGATTTTCAAATTTCAAAAGTACAAAGATATTTTGTGTGGGCTGAACACCCACTGTTTTCAGCATGGAAATCAAGTTACGCTTTTCTGTGCATCCACAGGCATACACCCTGGTATTTGTCATTTGGTTAATGCTACAATGACCATTTGAGGTGCTTCTATTTGTTGGAAACTTTGCCCTTGACCCATAGCAGTTTGGTGTTGAAATGCTTCTTGTGGATCCAGGAGCAGTTTGCAAGCACCCAGGAAAAGTGTGGCAAATGTGCAGAGCAGACAACAGAAGGCAACAGAAACAATTCTCTCCTTGTGTACTTGTCAAGAGAGCAAACTTAAGAGGCGTAGCTCTTTTTTCTCTTTTGCAACAAAAACTACAAACTCCTATGGCACTGTAAAACTGCGCACAGGGGGGATTTGCAACAGAAAGGTTGCCAAGTTGTTATGGGATCAAACATTGGGACTGTTTCAGACAGGTAGACATCCATAGCTTGTTCCCATCTTACGTGCTTATAACCTTTGTAGCCTATATACCATGGAATACAAAAAAACCAACCAAAAAGAACCAACCTTGTCAACTATATTCATGCCTTGCAGAAGAAGCCCTCCTGTGGTTCCCAAAAAAGACGATCAAGCTGCTAGGATTCCTTATGCGCAAAAATGGGAGGAAGGAGAAATTCCCACTGAAGAGGAATGGATAAGTAAAATGATGGACTCTGAGGACCTAATGATGATTGTTTTGAGGAAGAATGGAAGCCTTTTTTGGGGAACTATTTAAATAAATATTATCGCATGATGGATTCCTGAGCAGGATTTGAACTATGAGCAACAGAGAGATCATTGTAATTATGGTTATGGTATAAGAGAGAGGAGAAAGGGGTGCAGAAATAAGAAACACCACGGAAAATGGGATGGGAAGTTGATAAAAGAAAAGAAAAAAATTACGATGTTTTGGAATGCATCTGCGAAATGCTTAAAAATGCAATAAAGCATAACTGGGGGAAGAAGCCCTCCTGCTTCCTTACCTAATGGTGCTCTTGTCGGCGTTTCTTCGGGGTCTGGAATAGGAATCCTGGCTGCCGGGAGGCTGTGCACAGTGGCCACCAGGAAAAAGCAAGTCCAGGCTCCCCACGCAGCAATCATTCCTCTCCTTTCACTTCGGGGCAGCCAGCCGTGGGTAGTGGTGGTGGCAGCGCTTCCTCGGCCCGCCTCAGCCATCCTCCAGATGCATGCTGCTCCGTGGGCTGGCTGGGCGTCTCCTGCTCTGGGTCCCCGAAGTGGCGGCCCCGTGCCCTGCAAGGAGTCGGGAGGAGAGGGACACTCGCGGAGGCTCCTCAGCGGAGAGGGCAGCTCCCCTTCCCCTCGGGGACGCCTGGGAAAGCCAGCCTTGCCCCAGCACCGCCCGCCACCACGGAAGAACCATTTTTGCGCACCTTTCCCCCCTTCCTGACTGGGTTTGCCCCGACAGCAGCCCGGAGCCGCCGCTCCGCCTCCCCTCCGGGCTTCACTTCCCGCAACCCGAAGCCGCTTCTAGGGTCCCGCGAGGGGCGCCGCCCTCCGATTAAGCTGGCGGTACCCGCCGGGGATGGCGCGGAGGAGCCGGCCGCCCTGCCCGCTGCGCTTACCTGCTGCTTGGCGCCGCTGGAGCCCTTCTGGGCAGAGGCGCGGGCGGCTCTGCTCCGCTCCGCTCGCTCCCTCGCTCGCTCGCCAGCCTTGCCAGACAGCCAGTCCGCCTGCCTGCCTGCCCCGCCTCACTGAGTGGGCTGGGCTGGGCTGGCCGGCGGCCCCCAGCGGCGGAGAGGGGGCGGCGCGTCTTTGCGCCCAGGGCGCACGAAGAGACCCGAGGGGCGGCCCTTCGGCTGGACGGCGAGGAGGAGCCCGCGGCAGCCTACCTGAAGAGCAGGGTGGGAAAGGCAGCCGGCGGGAGGCCACCCCTCGGGCTTTCCCCTCTTTGGTGGCCGTGGCCCCGTGGGTGGGGGTGCCCGTCTCCGTGTGCGGATTTTTGGCGCTGCTGGGCGGCGAACCAGAGCAGCTGCCCCTTGAGCTTTCCTACCGAGGCTAAACGCTTTCCCTTCCGCAGTGACCACAGGTAGATACTGTATTAGCAAATTCCTCTTGTGTGCCTGCAATCGGAGAGTAACAGATTCACTGGACCATATTCTTTTGGACTGCCCTTTGCAGTTTGCACAGCAGACTCCGCAAACAGATGTTGAGCAAGATATTGGACCTGCGACCCTGGCTCTGAGAGAAAGTCAAATGAGGTTCCTCCTAGAAGATAGGGACCCGGACGTTACTGCCCATGTGGGCAGGGCCCTCTTACCCATAGGGGTGCTAGGGGTGTGGGGCACCCGGGCTCCGGGCTCTCAGGGGCACCAGGCTGAGAGTCTGGGGCCCGAGAGTTGAGTCCAGGGAAGAGCCCGTCCGTCGTTTGGAGTGCCACGGCGGGGCTCTTCTGCTGCGGGTGGCTCTGCGCCGCGAGTTCAGGGGCGACTGAGGCAGTGAGATGCTGAGGTGGGCAGCCGGCTCCGCTCTCCTGCGCGCCTGGAACTGGGCAACCTGGAGGTGGGGGGGGCGCCTGGCGGATCTTTGCACCCCGGTGCCGCATATGCTTAAGGCAGCCCTGCCCAGTGGCTTCCTTTTTAACCTTCATCTTACCCAAAAGGGTTCTTAATTAATCATCCCTCTAGGACAGAGCTGTCCAACTTCCAAGAGACTGTGATCTACTCGCACTATAAAAAAAACAAACTGGCAGTGATCTACCCATTGGATTGACCAAGGTTGTTGAGCTTTTTTTAGGGAGCCAAAGTTGAGGTCACGATTGACCTGTTTGACATATAGGGAATAGAAATAGACAGGGTGAAGCAGAACAATAGAGTACCTTGCGATCCTCAACAGCCTCACTCCTGTCCCTTTTTGGTATTTGTATTTGTATTTGTTCCCACCGAGACCGTTTTCTCTAAGGGGCGCCAGTCGAGCGGTGGGTCCTCCTGGGTCCTCCTGCTCTGTGGTTGCTCCCCAACTCCCTGCCTGGTCTCTGCCCCACGTGGGCTGCCTGCCCCCGTCAGAGGCACCCACTGAGCTGGCTGATGTGGTGTGGCTGGGCTCAAAGAACTTTGTCTCCCTCAGAGCCAGCCCAGCCATGAAGCAAGGTGAGGCAACTGCCTCTGGCGGCTGGAACTGCAAGGGCAGTGGATCCCAAAGTCGATCTTCATGCCCCTCACCTTGTTCCTGATGTAGAGCTTTCCTCGCCCCTTCTTCCCTGGCGAGGAACCATGTTGCGGTTCACCCAGGGATGCCAACTTGAATAAAATGTTGCGCAGGTAAGCCCCACGCTGCACCATCAATCACATGACACAACATGGCAATGCCCACCAACTTTTTTGACCCCCTAAAATATTTTAGGGAGGGGGAGCAAAGGGACGTCAGCCCCTAGGAGTTGGTTCCAATGGGTTCTCCTCAGGTTCAAAAATGCAGGGCCGTCTTTAGCACATCAGGCACCCCCCACCTCTACTCTTTTTTTTAAAAAAAACTCTGCACCTCCAGCTCTTCCCCTCCATTAAAAAAAGAAAAAAGAAAGCTCTTGCCTTCCTTGGAGGAGCGCGCCGTCTCCCCCGAGCCGGAAGGCCTTGGGGCGACGCCTCGGCTGAGCCGAGAGCCACAGGGCTGGGAAGGGAGAGTGCGGCCTGCAGAGAGGCCTGGCGTCCCGGCCCTGCGGAGCCAGCAGGGCAGCAGGGAGAGTCCTAGACTGTGGGAAGGCATCCAAGACTTCCCACCAACAGGAACGCCAATGAAACGCAGCGCTGGGGTGAGGGATGACCCTGGCGCTGCAGAGCGGAACAGGGTCCTAGTGCCCCTGCTCCGCTCGCTTACCTCCCTCAGCGGAGATCCTGAGCAGCGCGACTGGCGGAGGGAAAAGGGAGGCCGCCGCACAGCTCCACTTGCTGGGGCGCCCCTCAGCGCCCCCCTCAGTGCCCAGGCGCCCCGCGCCACTGGAGTCAATGGGCGAGCCGGCCCTGCAAAAATGTCTCAGGCCAGCCCTGCCTTCCTATCTCCCCATCAAAGACTTCTCCAAGTGGATTTCTGAAGTTCCAGATCCTAAACTAGCTGTCAATGGGCAACATTCCCAAATGTATACATGTTTGATATTGTTGTGTGCCCTCCCAAGTGGGTGAGATTCCAGGGGTTCCAGGTGTGATTTCCTAGGAACAACAGAAACAGTGGTGTCTTTAGGATATATGGCTTATTTACACATATATACAGCCTGAGCCTACAATGGGGGGGGGGGGCTCACAGCATTTACACCCAAGAGAGTCTTGCTTCCCATAGTCGCAGCCTTGAGTCCCAGCAGAAATCCAGCATGGCCATACCTTCCAAGTTCCTCTCTGAAAAATAAGGGACCGGACCGGAAGTAGCATACCGGAAGTAGCGCGGCGGCCATTTTGGAACTGGGCGGAGCATGCTCTGAAGTGACTTTTGATGCTGCTGTGCCCAGTTCCAAAATGGCTGCTGCACCAGAAGTCGCGCTGCAGCCATTTTGGAACTGGGCAGAGCAGCATCAAAAGTCGCTTCTGAGCATGCTCCGCCCAGTTCCAAAATGGCCACCGTGCCAGAATAAACCGGGGGAAAACAAAAAAATCTGTTTTTTCAGCTGGAAAAACGGGGGTTTCCCGGGGAAAACGGGAGACTTGGCAGCTATGAGCATGGCTCTCCCTGTCTGCTTCCAGCCCGCTTCCAGCCCAGCTCTCTCTTTCACAACCCTGGGACCTTGCCTGGATAATTCAGCAATGAAACGCTCCGTTAGATTTTAACCCTTGCTGGACCCCCAGAATTAGAATGGATTCGGGCATGATACAGACTGACACACACACCACAACTCACAACACTTTTTAAATTTAGAATAAGGAAAACATCAGAACCACACTTTTCAGGCTTCAGCGGGAGGTCTGCTAAAAATAAATGTCTGCACTTTGGAAACAGGGGTGTGTTGTCAGAGAATCCCACTTCAGTGGCAAGCTAGCTCTGCAAAAGCCAATTTCTCTCAGGAATGATTATATAACTGGGGCAACCTTTATTTTATTTGGGAATGAAATTAGTAAGAAAAAGAAATGAGTCGTAGGTGACTCAGATTATCCCAAAGGGGCAAAAAGCCTCAAAAAGCGAATGTTTCAGAACAGCTCATTGAATGCAGAATTGCACAAGTTAACGGTGTTTTTTGTGCAGAGACTTGAGTCTGTCAGTAATGCTACGAAAGTACTGAATGATGACAACTTTTTCATCAAATGCTTTCTTTCAACTTCATATGTGATCTGAAATGTTACAAAGAAGCTGAGATGAAGAAGCTGTCATTGTGGCATGCTTACCTTTATGCTATATTAGACTTACACATCATTTAAAAAGCAAATACAATTATTATTCACAACAAAGTTATATTCTGCCCAGGGCCAAAGTTATATTCTGCCCAGTAGCCCTAAGCTACTGAAGGTAATGGGGCCCTTTATATGTCCAGCTGTCCTTTGTCAACAAAAAAAGTCTCTTTTTTGTGTTGAATATATGCTATATGGTACGCTATACAGTGGAACCTCGGTTTATGAACACCTTGGTTTATGAATTTTCGGTTTACGAACGCTGCGGACCCATCTGGAACGGATTAATTCACTTTCCATTACTTTCAATGGGAAAGTTTGCTTCAGTTTATGAACGCTTCAGTTTATTAATAGACTTCCGGAACCAATTACACCCATGCTTTGGGTTAAGTACGCTTCAGGTTGAGTACTCCGCGGACCATCTGGAACAGATTAATCCACTTTCCATTACTTTCAATGGGAAAGTTCGCTTCAGTTTATAAACGCTTCTGTTTATGAACAGACTTCCGGAACCAATTGTGTTCATAAACCGAGGTACCACTGTATATAGAAATGAGCAAACCAGTGATATTTTAGGGAGCAGGCTAGCAGTCAGGGCCCATGACTTACATCACAGGAGCCTACGCAACACAAAACCCTGTTGCTGTGTGATGGGTTTTATTTTATTTGTTTTTTATCTTATATTTTGGAAATGTACATCCAGGTTTTTTTCCTTTACATTTTTTGGGGGCCCCAAGAGAGTGGGGCCCTAAGCTATAGCTTGTTTTGCTTACACCGTACGTAAATCTGGCACTGATTCTGCCCCAATAATGGGTGACTCACAATTCAAGGACAGTGTAATCATGTGCATCTTCACTCAAAAGTCAGTCCCATTCTTTAAGATTCCATTGTCCAGACTAAATCAATGAAGGATGACAACTAGAAGAATGAGCCTCACCGAGATGGGGAAATTGTTCCAAATTCCTAGGTTACAGTGTCAACACCTCATGGGCAATGCATTCCTTTTGGCAGCCCAGCCCCACTGCAGCCCAGCTGCTACCTCACACCTTTCTGATGGTGTTACCTGTACTCAATTCTTTCCCCAAATCATCACTGTCAACTTCCTTGTGGCAAGTGCGCAAGTTGTCTCCCCCCTTTCCCAGACTTAGAAAAATTTGGAGCAGCAGAAAAATACGAACTGCTTGGTTTCCCAGAACCAAGCAAGCATAAATAAGTAGGTAAGATCAGGATTTTTAAAAAGGTAAAGGACCCTTGACAGTTAAGTCCAGTTGCGAACGACTCTGGGGTTGCGGCGCTCATCGCTTTACTGGCTGAGGGAGCCAACGTTTGTCCGCAGACAGTTTTTCCAGCTTATGTGGCCAGCATGACTAAGCTACTTCTGGCGAAACCAGAGCAGTGCACAGAAACGCTGTTTACCTTCCCACCGGAGTGGTACCTATTTATTTACTTGCACTTTGACATGCTTTCGAACTTCTAGGTGGGCAGGAGCTGGGAGTGAGCAACGGGAGCTCACCCTGTTGCAGGGATTCGAACCTCCGACCTTCTGATCAGCAAGCCCTAGGCTCAGTGGTTTAGACCACATTGCCACCCGCGTTATTCCAAGATCAGGATTAGGCACCTCTATTTACCTTTTAAAAAAAGAAGAAGCACAAACTGCATTTAATCCACCGTTTTAAGATAATGGAGCCCCAATCGAATGTGATGCAAAAGATCCATGATAATTCTGCAGATATTCACGTAATCATGTATTTACTGTCCAGAGATTCACTGCTGTTATAATGGCAGAATAGCCACCAAACCTTACGACTTCTCAACCCAGCACAGAGTTTATAAAAGCAGTAAGGAAATGATAGACATCTCAGAAGAATTGCCGCAATCAGCCATGTCACCAAAGACTCCTGAGTGAGTTTAGCAGCCATGGAAAAAAGAGGAGAGGTCCTTGGGGATTAGTAACCGAGTAAGAAACAAGACGCAGAGGTAGGAACAAATGGGCAGTTCTCCTGAGGGTGGGATGCTATGACTGCATGAAAAGCGATATAGTCGTGTGTCCCCAAATGGAACCCCGAAACTTTTGGCTGCTAATCTATTCCATGCAATGTGATTTTGTAGGGTTTCATCCAGCTCCCGAGAGGCGGCAGCGCAAAGATGAACTCATTCTCATGTAAAATAAAAAAATTCCTTCAGTAGCACCTTAAAGACCAACTAAGTTTTTATTTTGGTATGAGCTTTCGTGTGCATGCACACTTCTTCAGATACACTGAAATAGGAGTCCCCAGGCACTTATGTGGAGAAGGGGTGGGGAGAAGGGGTGGGGAGGGGTGGGGAGGGGAGGGGAGGGGGTATCACTTTCCAGTTGCTGAATTACAAATTATCACAAAGCTCAAAACCATGAAGGGACCTGGTTTGAACAGAGACATTTGATTCTTATCTCATTATACATGATAAAGCGATCTTCAGCCATCTCAACCCTTGCTTTTTCATGCAAAACCATTTGGAGTCGTTTTCAGTCATCAACAGCTATCAGTCAGTCAATCGCCCACTTCCACCACCCTTCTGAGTGATACCCCCTCCCCACCCCTTCTCCACATAAGCGCCTGGGGACTCCTATTTCAGTGTATCTGAAGAAGTGTGCGTGCACACGAAAGCTCATACCAAAATAAAAACTTAGTTGGTCTTTAAGGTGCTACTGAAGGAATTTTTTTATTTTACTTCGACCTAGACCAACACGGCTACCTACCTGTAACCAACTCATTCTCATGGTAAGCAATCATGCAACCGCAACAAGTCCCCTTCCGCCCCCCGTGCTCCTTGGGGTGTCTGGTGTCATTGAGGCCATGTTGGTTTCTTACATACTACAGTTTCATGTGACAGCCCTAACTAGGAAACTATGGATTAAGGTTTCCCTCCAATCTGGGATATAATTTATCCTGGGGCTGAAGGAGAGAGGCAATAAACTATGTTTTATAGCAGGAGTGGCCAACTCCCAAGAGATTGCGATCTACTCACAGAGTTAAAAACTGGCAGTGATCTACTGTACCCTCTTTTTGGGGGTTCAGGTCAAAGTTGTTGAGCTTTCTTTAGGAAGGAGGAAGGCCCATTTTTTGGGGGGGGGGGTTCGGGCCAAAGTTGTTGAGTTTTTCAGGGAGGAGGTAAAATGTTGAGGGTTTTTTTAGGGGAGTCACAGTTGTTCAGCTTCTTTGGGGGGAGCCAATGATCTACCAGTGATCTACCGCAGACGTCCAATGATCTACCGGTAGATCACGATCTACCTGTTGGACATGCCTGTTTTATAGGACTGAGATAATAACATCTGAACCAGACCAAATGTTTAATGTACGGTTGACTCATTGCCTCTTTCTCTTACACGCACGCACGCACGCACGCACACACACACACTGCAAAGTTGTTAAAAGATAATGGAAGGATGATGCAGTAAAATGTATTTTTAATACTGTGTACATTTCACTCTGGCACACTGTAAGAATAATTGGGATGTAAGGTAAACCCCTTGGATACTCGGTAAGCACCAAAAATACTTGGAAGAATCGATGGAATGTTGGCTGGCATGGGGCAGAAACATTCAGTCATAGTCAAACAGTTTGCAATTACCTCGGGGAAACTTCAGAGCTGCACGTTTAAAAAGCTCTACCCTGTTTTAATCTACAATCACTTTGGACTGGTATGCTTTATCTTCTGAAAACACCTACAAAGCCCATTCACCACTGCCTAGCACTTAAAAAAAACACATTTGTCTTGAATCAGCGTAGGATGTTACCTCTGTAAATAGAGAATTCAGACTGGGTTTGTATATAACCCCCCCCCCACCCCGCCCAATATCCTATAAATAATTAGAGAAGGTCTCAAAGCATTTATTACTAAAATGCTTCTTTCATTTGACAAAGGAACCTTTGAGTTTCCATGCTCCTGTTCAGAGGCACTATTTAGATTTCCTTAACTGAGACCTATTCACCCACCCACCCCAGTTCCAACCTAGAACTTTGTTATTTCTGGCTTCATTAAAGATAGTTATCATCAGATAATTTGAGAACAAAGAGTTTTTTTGTGGCTATGGAACTAGGTAGGAATTTAAGTGAGTCACACAGTTTTACAGCATGAGCCAATTAACTTTATATTATCTCTCTCTTTAGATAATGATTTATCTTCTTGGGACGTACTTTTTAACCCACAAATGGCTTCGAGAACAACGTCTATACATGGCAGCCATAATCTGCACACAGGCTTAAGAAGGTTTCAAACAGGATGATCTATCAGAATGTCCCTTGATGAAACCGGGGGGGGGGGGGGAGAATAGTAGATTTGTGAGGGAACTAAAAATAGAAAATGATGAATAAACTTGCAAAAAGCTCGTATGTTTTTAAGAGCTGAGCAGTGTATGCTGAATGGACACTGGCAAAACACATGCCTATGCAATCAGCTACCTCCTGGCTACACGCTAGTTCCTGCACAGAAGGTTTATTATGTTAGGGAATTTTATAGGGGAGGCACCCAAACGAGGCCAATCAAGATTGGCACAAATGCCCTCAAGGGGACCCCGTCTGATCCTACAACACCACTCTAGTATCGCACCAACACGAACCCCTCAAAACCAAGCCCTGTGTAATAAAGGCTCCCTTTCCTACCCTTTCTCTGTTGCCTGAGACTCTATGTAACCATATTTCTTTATCTGAAGAAGTGTGCATGCACACGAAAGCTCATAACAAAATAAAAACTTAGTTGGTCTTTAAGGTGCTACTGAAGGAAATTTTTTTATCATATTTCTTTATGAATGAATACCGTGTATCTTTATTTCTAAATGAAACCCCTTTTGCTACTCTGACCAAGGGCTCTCAGGGATGCAGGGAACAGCCATAATCCTTTAAGCGAGAGGTCAGGTAGCCAGGGTGGTGCTCCTCTGCATATCCGTAATGCATTCAGGTACCATCTCCCGCCATTCCCGACCCTCCGAAGCCAGAGGCAATACACACACCTGGACCCATTGTTTTCCCCCCCCCCCGCCAGGTACTCAAGGATCCCCTCCCAGATACTTACTGGTACTTGCTTATCAATGTCCTGGGACGACGTGCATTGTTACCTTATGTTAATCCTGTTTACCTCCTGTTTACCTGTATGCTAATGCCCCTTGCACCTTCCCCTTTTCTGACGTTTTACCCTGTCACAAGTGATGTATGTATGATGCTTTCGATGTGCATTATGGGATGGTGGTGGGAACTTTTAAAAGTTCTTGCAGCCCTGTTCACGGTGTTCAGTCTGGCATTGAACCTGCTGCGCAGTAATAAACCTTGCTGTTTGCTCCGGATCGTGGCTGGACTCCTTCCTTTTATACTCCGCAACGACCACAGGCCCTTGCCTGATGAGCTGGGTGGCTGAGCATTCTCGCACCCAGAATTTTGCCCTAACAATTATTATTATTATTATTTGTTGTTGTTGTTGTTTAGTCGTTTAGTCGTGTCCGACTCTTCGTGACCCCATGGACCAGAGCACGCCAGGCACTCCTGTCTTGCACTGCCTCCCGCAGTTTGGTCAAACTCATGTTCGTAGCTTCGAGAACACTGTCCAACCATCTTGTCCTCTGTCGTCCCCTTCTCCTAGTGCCCTCAATCTTTCCCAACATCAGGGTCTTTTCCAAGGATTCTTCTCTTCTCATGAGGTGGCCAAAGTATTGGAGCCTCAGCTTCACGATCTGTCCTTCCAGGGAGCACTCAGGGCTGATTTCCTTAAGAATGGATAGGTTTGATCTTCTTGCAGTCCATGGGACTCTCAAGAGTCTCCTCCAGCACCATAATTCAAAAGCATCAATTCTTCGGCGATCAGCCTTCTTTATGGTCCAACTCTCACTTCCATACATCACTACTGGGAAAACCATAGCTTTAACTATACGGACCTTTGTCGGCAAGGTGATGTCTCTGCTTTTTAAGATGCTGTCTAGGTTTGTCATTGCTTTTCTCCCAAGAAGCAGGCGTCTTTTAATTTCGTGACTGCTGTCACCATCTGCAGTGATCAAGGAGCCCAAGAAAGTAAAATCTCTCACTGCCTCCATTTCTTCCCCTTCTATTTGCCAGGAGGTGATGGGACCAGTGGCCATGATCTTGGTTTTTTTGATGTTGAGCTTCAGACCATATTTTGCGCTCTCCTCTTTCACCCTCATTAAAAGGTTCTTTAATTCCTCCTCGCTTTCTGCCATCAAGGTTGTGTCATCTGCATATCTGAGGTTGTTGATATTTCTTCCAGCAATCTTAATTCCGGCTTGGGATTCATCTAGTCCAGCCTTTCGCATGATGAATTCTGCATATAAGTTAAATAAGCAGGGAGACAATATACAACCTTGTCGTACTCCTTTCCCAATTTTGAACCAATCAGTTGTTCCATATCCAGTTCTAACTGTAGCTTCTTGTCCCACATAGAGATTTCTCAGGAGGCAGATGAGGTGATCAGGCACTCCCATTTCTTTAAGAACTTTCCATAGTTTGCTGTGGTCGACACAGTCAAAGGCTTTTGCATAGTCAATGAAGCAGAAGTAGACGTTTTTCTGGAACTCTCTAGCTTTCTCCATAATCCAGCGCATGTTTGCTATTTGGTCTCTGGTTCCTCTGCCCTTTCGAAATCCAGCTTGCACTTCTGGGAGTTCTCGGTCCACATACTGCCTAAGCCTGCCTTGTAGAATTTTAAGCATAACCTTGCTAGCGTGTGAAATGAGCGCAATTGTGCGGTAGTTGCAGCATTCTTTGGCACTGCCCTTCTTTGGAATTGGGATGTAGACTGATCTTCTCCAATCCTCTGGCCATTGCTGAGTTTTCCAAACTTGCTGGCATATTGGGTGTAGCACCTTAACAGCATCATCTTTTAAAATTTTAAACAGTTCAGCTGGAATATCATCACTTCCACTGGCCTTGTTATTAGCAATGCTTTCTAAGGCCCATTTGACTTCACTCTCCAAGATGTCTGGCTCAAGGTCAGCAACCACACTACCTGAGGTGTACGAGACCTCCATATCTTTCTGGTATAATTCCTCTGTGTATTCTTGCCACCTCTTCTTGATGTCTTCTGCTTCTGTTAGGTCCTTACCACTTTTGTCCTTGATTATGGTAATCTTTGTACGAAATGTTCCTTTCATATCTCCAATTTTCTTGAACAGATCTCTGGTTTTCCCCATTCTATTGTTTTCCTCTATTTCTTTGCATTGCTCATTTAAGAAGACCCTCTTGTCTCTCCTTGCTGTTTTTTGGAAATCTGCATTCAGTTTCCTGTATCTTTCCCTATCTCCCTTGCATTTTGCTTGCCTCCTCTCCTCCGCTATTTGTAAGGCCTCGTTGGACAGCCATTTTGCTTTCTTGCATTTCCTTTTCCTTGGGATGGTTTTCATTGCTGCCTCCTGTATAATGTTACGAGCCTCCATCCATAGTTCTTCAGGCACTCTGTCCACCAAATCTAAATCCTTAAACCTGTTCCTCACTTCCACTGTGTATTCATAAGGGATTTGATTCAGATTGTATCTTACTGGCCCAGTGGTTTTTCCTACTTTCTTCAGTTTAAGCTGGAATTTTGCTATAAGAAGCTGATGATCTGAGTTACAGTCAGCTCCAGGTCTTGTTTTTGCTGACTGTATAGAGCTTCTCCATCTTTGGCTGCAGAGAATATAATCAATCTGATTTCGATGCTGTCCATTTGGTGATATCCATGTGTAGAGTCGTCTCTTGTGTTGTTGGAATAGAGTGTTTGTGATGACCAGCTTGTTCTCTTGACAGAACTCTATTAGCCTTTGCCCTGCTTCATTTTGAACTCCAAGGCCAAACTTGCCAGTTGTTCCTTTTATCTCTTGATTCCCTACTTTAGCATTCCAGTCCCCTGTAATGAGAAGAACATCCTTCTTTGGTGTCATTTCTAGAAGGTGTTGTAGGTCTTCATAGAATTGGTCAATTTCACTTTCTTCAGCACCGGTAGTTGGTGCATAAACTTGGATTACTGTGATGTTAAAAGGTCTGCCTTGGATTCGTATCGAGATCATTCTGTCATTTTTGAGATTGCATCCCATTACAGCTTTTGCCACTCTTTTGTTGACTATGAGGGCCACTCCATTTCTGCTACAGGATTCTTGCCCACAGTAGTAGATATGATAGTCATCCGAACTGAATTCGCCCATTCCCTTCCATTTTAGTTCACTGATGCCCAGGATGTCGATATTTATTCTTGTCATCTCATTTTTGACCACATCCAGCTTACCTCCACTCATGGTTCTTACATTCCAGGTTCCTATGCAATATTTTTCTTTACAGCATCGGACTTTCCTTTCGCTTCCAGGCATATCCGCAACTGAGCGTCCTTTCGGCTTTGGCCCAGCCGCTTCATCAGCTCTGAATCTACTTGTACTTGTCCTCCGCTCTTCCTCAGTAGCATGTTGGACGCCTTCCGACCTGAGGGGCTCATCTTCCAGCGTCATAACTTTTATATGCCTGTTGTCTTTGTCCATGGAGTTTTCTTGGCAGGGATACTGGAGTGGCTTGCCAGTTCCTTCTCCAGGTGGATCACGTTTAGTCAAAACTCTCCACTATGACCTGTCCATCTTGGGTGGCCCTGCATGGCATAGCTCATAGCTTCTCTGAGTTATTCAAGCCCCTTCGCCACGACAAGGCATTGATCCATGAAGGGGATTATTATTATTACTTCATTTTATTTGTATTAAATATTTTGTAATACTATTAATTTTTTACAATAACAAAAATAAAAACCAACAAATCGCATAACAGCTCCCATAAATGGCATTTCCAAAATCCCTTGACTTCCCTCCACTCCCGTTCTTGGTTCTTTTGTTTTACGTTTGTTCATGGCCTGCCCATAATAACTTCAGTTCACAGCAATTTCCAATTTTGTACATTATTCTTCGTATTACAAGCGTTTTTCTATTTTTGTTCAAGCAAGCAATTAAACAAACAAATGAAAGTACATATAGCGTTTCCACTTTCTGCTCATAGAGTCTTTTTCACAATTTGTTTACAGTGTTTATGAGCCTCTGTTGCCATTTGCATTATGAAGTTGGGGGGGGGAGGAAAGAGGGGGCGGGTATTGATCTTTCTATTGCATAGTGTCTGTGCAGGGTTTTTGTGTCAGCGTCACATGGGTAGGTGATTCGTTCATTTTTGTTGGCATTGCAAGAGCTTGGAGGGTCCAGAGCTTGGTTGGTTGCGGTGTGGTTTGTTTGTACGTCTGTGTGGAACGGAGCTTGTTGAGTCAGATTAGCCAGACAGTGTTGATTTGTATGCTGTTGCATGTGGTGGCATTGTGATAAAATTAAACCCTTTTGGAATTTGGTTATTGAATAAATTTTAAAAAAATAATAAAATCAAATATTAAGAAATGCCCCGAAAATTTCTTATTGGGGATGGCAGATAAAGAAGTTGATAAACAAGACCAAAAAAAATAAAATAAAAAATCTGGTACGCCACAGCAGCGGCAAGACTGCTAATAGCATCATATTGGAAAAAACAAGAGGTACCAGAAATAAATGAATGGCAGGAAAAATTATTTGGATTTATAGATTTAGCTAGAATGACAAATGTTATAAGAGGAGGTAACAAACAAAAATTTGAACGAAATTGGGAACAATTTGGAAATTATATGAAATTACAATGCCCCACAGTAAAATCTTGGATTCATTTCTAGAGATCGACACTGAAGATAATGTATATAGAAGGAAAAAGGAAAAGAAAGCATAGAATGTAAAGAGAAGCAGTAGTCAAGAAGAAATTAAGGTAACCGAGGTGCAGACAAGGGGAAGTAGCAGAGTGGAGAGATCGATATGTTATATATGTTATATGATTTGATTTGAAATATTGTATATATCATTATTATTGTGTGATATGTTTAGTATGATTTAATTGTGAATTAATTTGATGTATTTTATGTTTTAATCTTAATAAATCTTAATAAAGTTTTTTAAAAAAGAGATTTGTATGCTGTTGATGGAGGGATATGTCATTTTATTCTTGTGCTATGTATGTGATAAAGGAGAACCACACCTGGGTAAAGGCGCCCTCCTTTGCTAGTTTAAGTTTGTTGGTTAACATTGTTTCCCATACAGTCCTGTACCAAGTGGTCTATATTCACTCCTGACGGGTCTTTCCAAAGTCTCGTTCTGATGTTTCTGGCTGCTGAGTGAGTAACATTGTCGGACTGTGCCCTGAATCCCCGCGTCGGCAAGGCGGTGGTCCAAAAGTTTGAGATCAACCATGTCAAAGGCTGCTGACAAATCCCATACAGCTGAAGGCTGGCTGCACGGCTGTGTGGGACACGTCCCTCTTGAAATGACCACAATGCAAGATCTGGACTCCCTCCATGCAGATTGAAGGTGTAAATAGGCAAATAAACCACATTCCTGAAGGTGTAAATAGGTGAATAGGCTATACAGTGGTACCTCAGTTTA
The DNA here is from genome assembly GCF_965207765.1 of Zootoca vivipara. Lineage (NCBI taxonomy): Eukaryota > Metazoa > Chordata > Lepidosauria > Squamata > Lacertidae > Zootoca > Zootoca vivipara. Next base: position 9,033,675 of record NC_142588.1, on the reverse strand, counting down.
AGAACAGCCCTGTTTACGAACTGTTCGGTATATGAACTCTGCAAAACCGGAAGTAGTGTCCCGGTTTGCGAACTTTACCTCAGTCTGTGAATGGAAGCCGAATGGTGGAAGGGCACTGGCAGCGGGAGGCCTCATTAGGGAAAGCTCGCCTCGGTTTAAGAACAGCTTTGGTTTAAGAACAGACTTCAAGGAGTGTCCTTGAAATGTGCTTGGCCCAAGGAGCCACACATCCCTTGCCCTGCAGTGTGCCTTGGAAGCATAGCTACCAAGTCTCCCGTTTCCCCCGGGAAATCCCCATTTTTCCAGCTGTTCCTAGCTGAAAAAATGGATTTTTTTTGTTTTTTCCCAGTTTATTCTGGCGTGACGGCCATTTTGGAACTGGGCGGAGCATGCTCAGAAGCGACTTTTGATTCTGCTCTGCCCAGTTCCAAAATGGCTGCAGCGCTACTTCCGGTCTGCTATTTCCAGCCCGGTCCCTTATTTCTCTGACAGCAACTTGGCAGGTATGCTTGGAAGCTTCCTATGTTGCTCCTATTTTGTGCTGGGGCCCTCTTCCCGTTCCTCCTCTGCTGCACTTGGGCTGGACTTCTGGGAGAATAAGTCATAATTTTTCTCGAAGCCATGCGGAGCCTGCACCATGCGCATGTGTGATCTGACTGAGGCTACACTTCTCACAGCGCATTTTAGCAATGTCTTTGTTGCAAACTGCTGTCAGCTGTATCTGAAGAAGTGTGCATGCACATGAAAGCTTATACCCAGAACAAATTTAAAGAAAAAGGGACCTCTGACTATTAGGTCCAGTCACGGACGACACTGGGGTTGCAAAGCTCATCTCACTCTATTGGCTGAGGGAGCCGGCGTACAGCTTCCGGGTCATGTGGCCAGCATGACTAAGCCGCTTCTGGCGAAACCAGAGCAGCACTCTGAAACGCCGTTTACCTTCCCGCCAGAGCTGTACCTATTTATCTACTTGCACTTTGGTGTGCTTTCAAACTGCTAGGTTGGCAGGAGCTGGGACTGAGCAACGGGAGTGCTGCTGGACAAAACATTATTTTATTTATTTTGACTATGTCAGACCAACACGGCTACCTACCTGAATCTGCCGTCAGCTGGTATAGAATTGGGTGGTGGTGTTAAATGCAACAAACCTTTCACGTACAGAGAGCAGATACAGTGGTACCTCGGTTTAAGTACACAATTGGTTCCGGAAGTCTGTACTTAACCTGAAGCGTACTTAACCTGAAGCGAACTTTCCCATTGAAAGTACTGGAAAGTGGATTAATCCGTTCCAGACGGGTCTGCGGAGTACTCAACCTGAAGCGTACTTAACCTGAAGTATGAGTGTAATTGGTTCTGGAAGTCCGTACTTAACCTGAAGTGTACTTAACCTGATGCGAACTTTCCCATTGAAAGTAATGGAAAGTGGATTAATCCGTTCCAGACAGGTCCGCGGAGTACTTAAACTGAAAGTACTCAAACCGAAGCGTACTTAAACCGAGGAATGACTGTACATTAACAGGTGATCTCCTTCTTTGGTGGACACAATTCACCCAGTTGTAACTACTACAGTATTTCAAAGCGCAGGTCAAAAGTTGAAGGCTTGAACAAATGAAGGAGGGTGGTAGGGAGTCATACTTATCCTTTTGGAGACATGCATGTGTTCCAGGCAACATTTTCGAATGAAAGAGGGCGTTTAATAATACGTTATATTGGGAACACAATTTTAAAAAGCAAATAATAACTCACTGGAGCATGTTTATGCAAGCAAGCTTTCAAGCAAACTTTCAACAGTGAGTTGCATTATGAGCCCATTAGGGAAGAGCAAAGCTGTAAACAACTCGCCCCAGCATTACTTTGGTCGAAGCCAGTAAACAAGTTTTCCTTTGGAATAGAAGCCATGCCACTGTTGAGTTCATGGGCTCATTTGCCTACAGGAGCCCCACAACTCAGAGTACAACTGGAGTTAAGTGACCCTCTAGAGCTGCTGCCACAGGTTTTACTGGCAGCTGGTCCAGTGTATTTAGCATTGTTTGTTGTATGTAGCAAAATGATAGGTAAAGGTAAAGGGGCCCCTGACCATCAGGTCCAGTCGTGTCCGACTCTGGGGTTGCGGCGCTCATCTCGCTCTATAGGCCGAAGGAGCTGGCGTTTGTCCGCAGACAGCTTCTGGGTCATGTGGCCAGCATGACAAAGCTGCTTCTGGCGAACCAGAGCAGCGCACGGAAACGCCGTTTACCTTCCCGCCGTAGCGGCCCCTATTGATCTACTTGCACTTTGACGTTCTTTCGAACTGCTAGGTGGGCAGGAGCTGGGACCGAGCAACAGGAGCTCACCCCGTGGCAGGGATTCGAACCGCCGACCTTCTGATCAGCAAGCCCTAGATTCTGTGGTTTAACCCACAGCACCACCTGGGTCCCTTAGCAAAATGATAGGTTACCATATTTAGATAAGACCCTTGCTGGCACTTTTAACTATGGGAAAAACACCGACCTCCCTTCCTAAGGCATTCTCCCCCACCCACCCAAATAATTTTTATTCATTTTATAATTAACACACACACACAAACAACTAAAACAAGCATGTACAAAATAGAAACATATCCACATAAAACATAAAAAGAAATAATCCATCTTTCTCCATTCTTAATCTTTTCTGCACATTTTAGAGTGACTTCCTCGACTTCCCCCTGGCTGCGGTTCAGTACTAATCATTTTTAGCAATTTCTATATCTTATTTTCGACTCGTACACCATTTATATTAAACTTCCCCCCCAAAAAATTATCTATAAAAATTCTAAACCTACAGTATCTATACACTTCTAAGTCTATTCATAATAATTCTACAATATTTCTTTAAATAAACTTTGGACTTCTTTCAATCTTCTTCCACTGACTCTTCTCCCTTCCCTCTTCTCCCTTCCTAAGGCATTCTGCCACTTTTGTTGGCTTGCGACCAAGCAAACGATAGGACATAACTGGAAATCAAATGAGGGAGGATCAATACAAGAATGGGCATTTACGGTTGGGCATGTTGCCTTACCGACGATGCAAATCGAAGTAACGAGAAAGCAAAAGACTACAGGTGACTTGTATGGTCAGTGGCATGGATTCACTCAATGGACAAAAGATAACCCTAGTACAGGCATCCCCAACCTGCGGCCCTCCAGATGTTTTGGTCTACAGCTCCCATGATCCCTAGCTAAGAGGACCAGTGGCCGGGGAAGATGGGAATTGTAGTCCAAAACATCTGGAGGGCCGAAGTTTGGGGATGCCTGCCCTAGTAATTGGGAAGACTTGGGCTGGATCTAGACCAGGGGTCAGCAAGGTTTCTCTTGCCTGGGCCGGATGTGTGATTTTCAGCACCTGCGTCAACGCAGACACGATTTTCGGCGCTGCTGCTGAAGCAAGTCCCCACACCGCGCTGCGCCCGTTTAGCGCAGCGCAGTGTGCGAGCAGGCAGCTCAGTTCGGGGGCAGCTCGTGGGCCAGTCCAACAACCTCCGCAGACCGCTTCCGGCCCATGGGCCTTAGGTTGCTGACCCCTGATCTAGACACATCAAAAAAGCGTTTCAGGAAAACGCATTGTAAACCTCCAAGTGGGAAATCATGTTGGTGAAGGACATACCTCCACAGCGCCATCTGGTGTCTCAGATAAACAAACAGCTGTACATCACCACTTTTTGTTGTTATTCCATACAGTATTTTCTTATGGAACAAAATTTAAAATAAACACGTGTATGGAAAAAGGGGTATGGAAAAAGATGCACACTTGTTCCTTTGCCTTGTGCTCAGTTTGTGGGTTGGGGTGGATCTCTTTGTTTGTGTTAGGGAATTTTATTGGGGGGGCACCCAAACGAGGCTTCATTTGGGAATCAAGATTGGCACAAATGCCCTCAAGGGGACCCCGTCTGATCCTACAACCCTACTCTAGTATCGCACCAACACGAACCCCTCAAGATCAAGCCCTGTGTAATAAAGGCTCCCTTTCCTACCCTTTCTCTGTCGCCTGAGACTATGTAACCATATTTCTTTATGAATGAATACCGTGTATCTGTATTTCTAAATGAAACCCTCTTTTGCGACTGTGGCCAAGGGCTCTCAGGGATGCAGGGAACAGCCATAATCCTTTAAGCGAGAGGTCACGTAGCCAGGGTGGTGCTCCTCTGCATATCCATAATCCATTCAGGTACCATCTCCTGCCATTCCCGACCCTCCGAAGCCAGAGGCAATACACACACCTGGACCCATTGTTTTTCCCCGCCAGGTACTCAAGGATCCCCTCCCAGATACTTACTGGTACTTGCTTATCAATGTCCTGGGACATCGAGCATTGTTACCTTATATTAATCCTGTTTACCTCCTGTTTACCTGTATGCTAATGCCCCTTGCACCTTCCCCTTTTCTGACGTTTTACCCTGTCACAAGTGATGTATGTATGATGCTTTCGATGGGCATTATGGGATGGTGGTGGGAACTTTTAAAAGTTCTTGCAGCCCTGTTCACGGTGTTCAGTCTGGCATTGAACCTGCTGCGCAGTAAATAAACCTTGCTGTTTGCTCCGGATCGTGGCTGGACTCCTTCCTTTTATACTCCGCAACGACCACAGGCCCTTGCCTGATGAGCTGGGTGGCTGAGCATTCTCACACCCAGAATTTTGCCCTAACAGTTTGCATGTGGCCCAGCACTCTGCTTTCAATAATGCCGAGCCGAATTTCCCCAGGAGCCTAACAGGAGGGCAGCGCACCCTCTGTTTGTTTCATCATTTGGTATAGAGAGGTATGGAGATGTTTCAGCCTGCTGTTCTAGCCAGCAAATACGGTACATAAGAAAACAAATGGTCCCTTAAGGCAGGGGCCCTCGTATAATCCGCAGCTTAAACTGGGGAGGGAAGAGCTGTTGCTGGAATGCACCCTTCGCGAACATAGCTGAAACAACAGAAGAAGAGATAAAGCTTTCCATGAGATGATTTCATTTTAACAAAATGCGTTCTTCTGAGAGCAAGAACTCTCTCCGAATGAAGACATTTGTGAGAGCCAAAACAGACCAAAGGGATATTTTCAAACCTGGCACCTCCTGCATAAACAGCGAGGGAACAGAAATAAATGCAGCTCCTCGATGCAAATGAGTAATTTCAAGTGTATTAAAGAGCAAGGCGCTTCTGCAAACAGCTCCAATCACATCTTAATTAAGGCTGGGGAGGGACTGGGGTGGGTGGGAAGGAGGGGAAGGAATGGTCTAGACTCATTTTGGTGCATCTGAAGTTACAACTCAAACACCAGAGGCTACAACATGGGCTTTGATCAGCATCCAGGGGCCTGCATTCAATTGTGTTTGGGTGATCCCACTTTACAGAGGTGACAGCGCAGAGCCAATCCCGGTCCTCATTAGCATGCGCGGCAAATGGGAGTTCTCTTTTCTCAGGATTGTGACAGATGGTCTCAACCACTCAAACGACTCCTCACTCCTAATCCCCCGCCTCCCGTTTGCTCCAGTGAGTGCAGATATTTGCATTTACTCAACAAGAACCCATTGAAGCGAACCAGTTTGTTTCCATCCGAGAAAGCGCGGCAGGCTGCTGCCCAGTGTGAATCTCAGCATGAAGGAGCTGCTAGCACTTATTCATAGGAAAATAGCTAAACGCACGCACAGGTGCTCCGATATTTTTAAGCAAGTGGGTAATTAATGGCGTGCGCTGGCTTACAAAGTGCTGAAAGTATTATCTTCTTATTAGCTCCAGTGGCTAAAAAGATGGGAGTTCTACCGTTCTTTTAAACAGGCTTTTGTACCAGAAAAAAAAAGTGATTGGATTTTGAGAGCCAGAATATGCTCTATTCCAAACAACTGGAAAGTGTGTACAGTGGAACATCGGTTTATGAACACCTCGGTTTACGAATTTTTGGTTTACGAACGCCGCGGACCCATCTGGAATGGATTATTCACTTTCCATTACTTTCAATGGGAAAGTTCGCTTCAGTTTATGAACACTTCAGTTTATGAACAGACTTCCAGAACCAATTGTGTTCATAAACCGAGGTACCACTGTACAATGAAAGTGTGTTCATACCCAGAGCTATTCCGCCTGGCCTTCATTTTGAATTAGCTTGATCCTCTATTCACCTTCCCCTTCTATGACGAAACCCTTTCTGGTACCCCGCATTTAAATCCTTCCCTGGTCTCCTTGCTGGCCCTAGTAGGACCAACTTGGCCTGTTAGCCCTGGTGATCATTTGATGTCTACTGACTGGGTCTTCGTGTTCCCCCCCCAAAAAATGACCCCTGATTTTTTGAATTTTCTTGATATTGATGCTGCATTTTATGTTGCATTCTATGCTGTTTTATGCTGTTTTTAAGTCGCATTTTAATCAATGTTTTATATTTGCTGTTAGCCGCCCTGAGCCCGGTTTTTAAACTGGGAAGGACAGGGTATAAATAAAATATTATTATTATTATAATTATTATTACAAATAATCAAAAGTTTGAAAATGGGGTTGGGTGGGCACTTCATAAAGACCCCTCATCCTAAAGGTTTGTGTATGAGGAATGTTCCATCAGGCTGGATATATTAGCCCTGAGAGCCCATCTTGTGTAGGGAAAAAGGCACCAACCTAGGGCTTGTCCACTCTACTGCTTGACCCGCCGAGAAAACCCATTGTTTACCACTGAATCAGAACAAATGCCAATCGGTTTTTCTGTGGCTTGATAGGTGCTTGTTCTGATTCAGTTGGGACAAGTGGGAAACCTCTCGGATCTGTGCTTATTCTAGGCATGGGACAAGTGTGGGCAAGCCCTTAGAAATATAATCTTGCGTTCATACCCGTGATGGCCTGTTTAATGCCCCCGGCACCTGTGAGTCAATATTCCGCCTCAGAAATGTTTTGTGTCATTACGACCATCAGCTACCGCAGAGTGGGCCATGTGTAAGAAGGGAAGATGGGGAACATGGCAGCAGTCAGTGACAGCTTTATAACCCACAATACAATGGCTGGAGAGAGACGATCCTAACATAGGCTGCTCCAACACCCGCCTCCTGCCCTCACTTGTCCCCCCAGTGCAGCAGCTTTGCAGAATAAGCCGGTAGATCTCCCACAAAGGTCCTAGCTGAGATGCCCAGACAGACATGTGCCATTGTCCTGTGTGCTCCAAGCGAAAGCTTCTACTTAGCAAAACAAAAAAAGCATTTTATAATCAACTTATTGTACCTCACCAGGACTGAAGGCGGGTTCTGTTGCCTAATGGGAAGGCGACCCCTGCGTCCTCTGGGGTTTTCTATTGGGTGTAATAGAGATATTTTGCGGTTCATGTCCAAGCCTGACATCTTCATTGTCTTCGCTGGAGGTTGATGCACTCCCGAAAGCAAATTATTTCTTCTGGGATTAAAAACGAAACGAAACGTTCCAAATACCCATTTTACTGTGAACAAACACAAGTCTGTTTTGAAAGAGTGAAAGTTGGGAGGGAAAAAAAAGAAATTCACATGGTTGTCTATTTAAGTGGTCTTTGGTGCATTTTCAAAATGCATAGATGTCATCAAAGGGGATTTGTACAAAAGAACTTTAGGTTGTTTTTAGAAAACGTGCCGCTCTACCCTAGCTCCAAAGTGCTCAGTGTTTGCACAGCACTGATATATCACAGACTTTAGATCCTACGGTAGACTTCAGCTGATAAACCAAACCCAGGCTTTGATGCCAGAATCCATTCGAACATTCCTTATTAACTATTTCTGCACCACAGTCTGTAAAAAGAGGGTTTTTCTTTTTGTTGTGTTTTGAAGACAGTGTGTCTGCTCCTTCTGCCTTGTAAAGAGGGAGTGGGTGGGAAAGAAGAACCTTTATGATGAGAAACAAAATAATTATCAAAATGTCCCTTTAAAGTTATTGACATTGGGTTGCATCCAGATGGGCAGAGTAATCCTAACCCCAGCCAGGGAGCAATGGGGAGCAGCAAAGCAGTGGGTTGTCTGCTGCACCCCAGAAATGTAGTATAAACAGCAACAATTGGGAAACACTGGTCTCTGAGTGCTCCAGTTGGAGAACAGCCTTTACCAAAGGTGTCGTGGGCTTTGAAGACATTCGAACTCAGGACGCAAGGGAGAAACGTGCTAAGAGGAAGGCACGCTTGGCAAATCCACACCGTGATCAACTCCTGCCTGGGAACCAATGTTTCCACTGTGGAAGGATGTGTGGGTCCAGAATTGGCCTCCACAGTCACTTACAGACTCACTGTTAAAACCGTGTTTATGGAAGACAATCTTACTCGGCTACGAGTGATTGAAGAAGAAGAAGAAGAAGAAGAGGAGGAGGAGGAGGAGGAGGAGGAGGAGGAGGAGGAGGACATCTCCCCGACATGGAATCCAGAACATCCTGCTCTTGAATGATATCCTACACACCGTATCCCAAGTCAGCTGTAGTAAAACTATATTATACTTTCTATTTATGATAGCATATCAAAAGAAAAATTGCTGCCAATGTCTAGACTGGAATTCCCCCCCCCCCGAAGTTCAAAAAGAACTTTATTGAAATTCAGAGTAAGTCTGCATTTAAAAGAACGTGTTTGGTCTCTTGGTGGTGAAGCGTGGCTTATGTTGGCGACGCAGAACTCTATGTGGCAGAGGGAACTTGATTTCGGAATCACGGAACTGCTTGACGGCTGGTCTGCGGCACTTGCTAGCAGCAATCTCTGCAACCTTCATGATCTGAATTGAGTGAGCACGAGCTCTAGGACGGGCTCCCGTATCGCGATCACTGTGTAACAGCTCCTCCAGCAGTTGTCAAATCCCCGTACTCCCTGTACATCTTACGAGTTCCACTACGAGAATCATAGCGCAGCCAGATACCGAAAATTTTCACCTTCAACGGAGACTTCTCAAAAACCTGTCCACAGTGCACAATTTCCCCCGAAGATTTCTTCAGCTTTTTCAGCTGAGAGACAAAGTATTGGAAACGGGACTTTGCAACAAACGGGATTTGGTTCACCTCGCTGTGGGTTAAACCACAGAGTCTAGGACTTGCTGATCAGAAGGTCGGTGGTTCGAATCCCTGCAACGGGGTGAGCTCCTGTTGTTCAGTCCCAGCTCCTGCCCACCTAGCAGTTCGAAAGCACATCAAAGTGCAAGTAGATAAATAGGGACCGCTCCGGCGGGAAGGTAAACGGCGTTTCCGTGTGCTGCTCTGGTTCGCCAGAAGCAGCTTTGTCATGCTGGCCACATGACCTGGAAGCTGTCTGTGGACAAACGCTGGCTCCCGCGGCCTATAGAGCGAGATGAGCGCCGCAACCCCAGAGTCGGACACGACTGGACCTGATGGTCAGGGGCCCCTTTACCTTTACCTATATTTGATTTAATACAAATAACACAGAAAGAAGGAAAGAAGAAACTAGTAAGTTGTAACAAATGTTTAATGATGTAGTAGCAATAATGTATATGTGCATAAGATTGTATAACATAATAATAATAATAATAATAATAATAATAATAATAATAATAATAAAGAAAGATAGGTCAGGATGTAGATATAACAAACCAGTTTGTTTCTCTTGTATTGGTTGATTAGGAGATATTCCCCTTCAATCCTGTACTGTCATTTTAGTGATGCAACACAGATGAAAAAGATGTCTTTGACAGGGAGTTTAGAATAGGCGTGTTGTGGTAAAAGCTAAACATTTCTGTGATGTTTATATGGACAACCTTTATTTGATCTTGGAGTATTGCTTTTAGTCCAGTGAAACTTTTAATGAGTCTATTAAACCCTCTGGCGTGTTCAAGAATTAAGCAGGGGAAATGGGCGTTTTCTCTCTCCCTCTTTTAAATTAAAATGGTTATACGTACTGGAGAATCTGACGCTGATTTAACTTAATCTCACAGCTGCACCAATCCTGCATGTGTTTAGAACTTTAATCCAACAGCAGGAAATGTGTGGCGCAAATCAGAGGAAAGTGAAAGGAGATTCAAATTATACACGTTCAGCGCCGTTTTTACTGAGTCATCGTAGGCGGTGTTACGTTACAGTACTTCCCTCGAGATAATGTTTTTATCTTGGTATTCTGGTTTTTCAGGTATACGTCCAACAATGTTTATAGTCAAGAACATTGCAGTTGCTCTGTATGTTTAATACCGGGGAACAGAACAGCTACTAGTGAAGCAATGTAGGAGCCTTTAACTGCTACCCCTTGTCAAACATTGCAAGCCCTGTGCCTCTAATTCACATCGCTAAATTCTTCCAAACAGTTGTGGTGTGGAAAGATGATCATATATGAAAAGCTTAGCATGAGTCCTTGCCCATGGACCTAGAGAAGCAGAGTTGTGGGAGGTGGCCCGGGGAACAATGTTGGCTTGCAGGAAGCTCCTAGACTGGTTCCATGAAACTGTATATTTTCACTTAGAATGCCTTCTAGTACATCCTTGCTATATATCTGTGGTCTGAACCACTGAGCCTCTTGGGCTTGCCGATCGGAAGGTCGGCGGTTCGAATCCCTGCGACGGAGTGAGCTTCCATTGCTCTGTCCCAGCTCCTGCCAACCTAGCAGTTTGAAAGCACACCAGCGCAAGTAGATAAATACCGGTAGGTACCGCTGCGGTGGGAAGGTAAATGGCGTTTCCGTGTGCTTTGGTTTCCATCACGGTGTCCCGTTGCGCCAGAAGCGGTTTAGTCACGCTGGCCACATGATCTGGAAAACTGTCTGTGGACAAACGCTGGCTCCCTTGGCCTGAAAGCGAGAAGAGCACCGCAACCCCATAGTTGCTTTCGACTGGACTTAACCATCCAGGGGTCCCTTACCTTTTACCTTTACCTATGCAGTCAAACCTCGGTTTGCGACCGCCTCCGTTTGCGACCGCTTCGGTTTCCGACCACCGTGGACCCAGAAGTGTTTACATCCGGATTCCGCGGTGCTCAGATGCGCAGAAGCGATCTGCGCAGCGTGTGTGTGTGCAGAAGTGTGCCTTGGGGAGGGACGAACTCGGGGAGCGACCGGCTCCCCAGAACCAATTGTGGTCGTAAACGGAGGTATGACTGTATATCTGTAGCCAGATAACCTGACTTTCTGTACTCAAAAGTTTAATCCACATGGCCACATGGTTTTTTAAAAAGGTCAGAAGATCCATGAGCATATTGGCCAAAAGATGGTTTGGATGCAAACTGATTTAAAAAGTGCTGTATGTATTTAAGGAATGGATTATCACCTGGTACATGTTTGGCTCTCCAGGTCTCTCTTGCCTCCCCCCACCTTTTGCATACAAATGAAACAGTTAGTATTACCAGCTATGGGGCATCTGTGTCCAGTTATAAATATGAATTTAGCTAGGCGCTGTTGGCAAACCCTATGATAAGAAATATGAATTTAGCTGGTTTCAAAATTTGATTTTTACACACACACACACACACACACACACAATTTGCTGTTTTAAAATAAAAGTTTAAGTCTTCGAATTTTATCCAGTTTTATCTGATTTCTAGAGCAGGTTGCTTCAACTGTGAAAGTGCGGTTCAAATACTTCCAAGATGCCTAATCATCACCATCATCTTCAAATTCCAAATAAACAGGAAGTAGAATTGTTCCAACAATATTTTTTTTCCTCTGCATTATTTCTTCTGCATTCTGTCAAGGATTACAGGGGCAGAATCAAAGTATTCCCAGAACATCCTAATGATTTAGAGCTACAGTACTATTCCTGTGCCTCTAAATTTCAGGGCAGCGAAATGTTATTCAGGCATGAGTATCAGTTTGGGGCTGGAGTTCGATGGCATCCGATGATTTAACAGCCACGGCCAACCTCTCCCCAGATCATTACCATTCATTTAGCTACAAAAGGCGAACCTGATGAGAAAATGAGATGCCAAAGGCATCTTGTGTTTGCTATAAATGACCCTTTCTTTCAACCATAAATTTTGTGTGAGTAATCCCCCCCCAATTTCTCTCCCCCCCCACTGCTAGCTTGAGGACAAAGGATTGCTCCTTGAAGGACGCCTTTCTGGGGGATTAAACAGCTTTTGTTGACAAAATACAAATTACAACTCCTTTACTGCGTGTCCCGCCTTCTCGGCTGGGGCCTGGCCTCTCGGGGACAAGTGCTATTATCTCTGCCTGGGTGAAGAGTCCAGAATGTGCAGATGTAATTATTAAAACCATTCCATGGTGGGGATGTCCTTCTGAGCTATCAATTAAGCACCTCACTATTTTCTTTGCGCTAAACGCTTCCTCCTGATGCTGTTTAATCTTTGACAATACACTTTTTATTTGAAGGACAGGGGATACGGCAGGCCCGTTCCGAGGAATCGGCCAGCAATCAAAGAAGTTTTTACTTCTTGTAGGATCGGAGAACCTTTCATAATGGATTTGACTCAATGTCAGCTACAAGCCAGTCATAAAGAAGTCAGAGGCTTCTATGCACATCTCTCCATCAAGGCAGGCAAAAGGCATATCATAGCTCAAGGACATATTCCAGTCATGGATGGTGCGATGCAAGCGATAAAATAGTGCTGTGAGATTGTGGGCCTGGACTGGACTGGAGCCGCATAGGCTGCTTGTAGTATCTTTTAACAGTCTGTGGCAGAGGAAACCAGGCACATTTTTCCTTAGGAACATTCACTGTAAGTTTCTTAGGATCCTTCTTCCTCATAAGATTTGGCCCAAAGTGGTTCCCAACAGATCATATAAACAGCAATAAATCTAAGAATTCAAAACACACAACGGGGATCAATTATAAATAACCAGTGTCAATTAACCAAAGCATAGTACAGATAGTACAAATTGCAAACATGTGCTGGATTATGGAGAAAGCTAGAGTTCCAGAAAACATCTACTTCTGCTTCATTGACTACGCAAAAGCATTTGACTGTGTTGACCACAGCAAACTATGGCAAGTTTCAAGCAGAGGCCTGACAGCCATATGTCAGGAATGTTTTGATGGTGTTTCCTGCTTGGCAGGGGGTTGGACTGGATGGCCCTTGTGGTATCTTCCAACTCTATGATTCGATGATTCTAAGTTCTTAAAGAAATGGGAGTGCCTGATCATCTCATCTGTCTCCTGAGAAATCTCTATGTGGGACAAGAAGCTACAGTTAGAACTGGACATGGAATAACTGATTGGTTCAAAATTGGGAAAGGAGTACGACAAGGCTGTATATTGTCTCCCTGCTTATTTAACTTATATGCAGAATTCACCATGTGAAAGGCTGGACTGGATGAATCCCAAACCGGAATTAAGATTGCTGGAAGAAATATCAACAACCTCAGATATGCTTATGACATAACCTTGATGGCAGAAAGTGAGGAGGAATTAAAGAACCTTTTAATGAGGGTGAAAGAGGAGAGCGCAAAATATGGTCTGAAGCTCAACATCAAAAAAACCAAGATCATGGCCACTGGTCCCATCACCTCCTGGCAAATAGAAGGGGAAGAAATGGAGGTAGTGAGAGATTTTACTTTCTTGGGTTCCATGATCACTGCAGATGGTGACAGCAGTCACGAAATTAAAAGACGCCTGCTTCTTGGGAGAAAAGCAATGACAAACCTAGACAGCATCTTAAAAAGCAGAGACATCACCTTGCCGACAAAGGTCCGTATAGTTAAAGCTATGGTTTTCCCAGTAGTCATGTATGGAAGTGAGAGCTGGACCATAAAGAAGGCTGATCGCCGAAGAATGGATGCTTTTGAATTATGGTGCTGGAGGAGACTCTTGAGAGTCCCATGGACTGCAAGAAGATCAAACCTATCCATTCTGAAGGAAATCAGCCCCAAGTGCTCACTGGAAGGATAGATCCTGAAGCTGAGGCTCCAATACTTTGGCCACCTCATGAGAAGAGAAGACTCCCTGGAAAAGACCCTGATGTTGGGAAAGATGGAGGGCATAAGGAGAAGGGGATGAGATGGTTGGATAGTGTTCTTGAAGCCATCAACATGAGTCTGATTAAACTGTGGGAGGCAGTGGAAGACAGGAGTGCCTGGCGTGCTCTGGTCCATGGGATCACGAAGAGTTGGACACGACTAAACGACTAAACAACAACAACAACAGTACAGATATCACAGGATCGTAGAATTCTAGAGTTGGAAGGGCCCATGGTAAAAGGTAAGGTAAAGGACCCCTGGACCAGTAAAGTCCAGTCAAAGCCGACTATGGGGTTGCGGTGCTCATCTCGCTTTCAGGCTGATGGAGCTGGCGTTTGTCCACAGACAGCCTTCCGGGTCATGTGGCCAGCATGACTCAACCGCTTCTGGCGCAACGGGACACCATGGTGGAAACCAGAGCACACGGAAACGCCATTTACCTTCCCACCGCAGCGCTACCTATTTATCTACTTGCACTGGTGTGCTTTCGAACTGCTGGGACAGAGCAATGGAAGTTCACTCTGTCGCAGGGATTCGAACCGCCGACCTTCCGATCGGCAAGCCCAAGAGGCTCAGGTGTTCAGACCACAGATATATAGCAAGGATGTACTTCCCACCTATTTATCTACTTGCAGTTTTTTGCATGCTTTCAAACTGCTAGGTTGGCAGGAGCTGGGACTGAGCAACAGGAGCTCACTCTGTCACGGGGATTCGAACCACCAACCTTCTGATCAGCAAGCCCAAGAGGTCTGTGGTCTATGCCACTGAGCCAGCTGTGTCCCCTAGGAAGGGACCACAAGGATGATCTACTCCAATCCCCTGCAAGCAAGAATCTTTCATCCAAAGTGGGGCTCAAACCCACAACCCTGAGATTTAGAGACTCACGTTCTTACCAACTGAGCTATCCTAAATCAATCAATCAAAACCCAACAATTTAAAATTAAGTAGGGGAGGATCCTAACATGTTGATGCCCAATCGAAAGATAGGCAGGCAGGCAAGCAGGCCAGAGTCAACACCTATTGTGGAAACACCCCTTGATTTTCAGCAGTGGTTGTGGAGGAGCAGAGAAACAAGAGTGACAGCCTGCCCTTTTATTCTGCTCCTAACTCAATCCTGGCTTCCTGAGATGTAACGAAGGGGAAAGTTAAAACTTGACCATTTCCTTTTCCTTGGCATTTGTTCTCTCATTGCCTTCTTCTTGTGGCTCGTGTCCCTTTAAAATTCACCCAACGTAAAAGATTTACAGTGATCTTGTTTGACTTGAGAAACCCGTTATGACATACACTACCGTAGTTAAACTTTAAACAATGTTTTTTTCCTGTGGTATTTCCCCTTGATGTTATCATTTTATATTTTACTCTCTCTAAAATATTCGTATGTTCAGTGTTGGCCAGCCGGGCTTTGCACAGGTTGAACATTTTGCAGAGTTTCATTTCTGACGTGTGCTCAGAGCATTTATATAACATTTCAGACTGCGGCCCTGGCTTTGTGTGTTTGTGTTGTCTCAGTCTCCTCACTATTTAGCACAGAGCTGCTTGCTGGGTGGCCAAAGTTAGGCAATGTCACAGAGACCTCGTTCTGTCATTCTGTTTAGTTCTTATTTCAACAAACCAACCTGAATTCTGTGGCAGGAAGAATAACACTCTAAACATGAGAGGCCTGTGTTACAGATCTGCCTGAAGAATGAGCTACAATATTTGCATACTACTTCCATGATGAAATCGCTGCTGAGATCAGCGGCAGACACAAACCTCACATAGATAACATTTTCCTATACAGGTAGGTAGCCGTGTTGGTCTGACGTAGTCGAAACAAAAAATTAAAAAACACCTTAGAGACCAACTAAGACCAACTAAGTTTGCCATAGGTATGAGCTTTCGTGTGCATGCACACTTCTTCAGATACACTGAAACAGAAGTCACCATGGAGAGACCTGGTCTGAATAAGGACATTGGATTCTTATCTCATTAATGTACATGATAAAGCTTTCTTTAGCCATCTCACCCCTTGCTTTTTCCTGCAAGACCAATTGCAGTCGTTAACAGTCGTCAACAGGTTTACCACTCCTATCAGCCAATCACCCATTCCCACCACCCTTCTGAGTAATACCCCTCCCCACCCTCTGACTATACATAAGGGTCTGGTGACTTCTGTTTCAGTGTATCTGAAGAAGTGTGCATGCACAAGAAAGCTCATACCTATGACAAACTTAGTTGGTCTCTAAGGTGCTACTGGAAGGAATTTTCCTATACAGGCTGCTTATATTTCTGATATAATTAGGGATGTGCAAATTGCACTGGACAGCTGTTATCATGAAACAGTGGCTATCAAAGACTGCTTTGCCACTGCACTTTCTTCAGACTGGTTAGGACAATTCGGTTGTATGTACTGAGCCAAAGTGCTAGCCTTGCTTCTGTCATCCATTGGTGAATCTACACACAGGAAAAAACACACACTATAAATAAGTCATAAATTAAATCGTTATAACAAAAGGGGGAACCCTATGTAAAACCACATAGAAAATTTTGTGCTCCACAGCGCCGTCTGGTGTTGCAAGCTTATAACACATTTAAAACACAGGTGTTTTTTTTTTACTAATGTAGCTGAGTCCCATGTCTATGACATGATCATACCTCTTAAGCCAACCCTGTCTCTTATATCATACATGAATGTGCTCCTAGTGGGATCCAATTGCATGGGCTGGCTAGATCAAAACTTTAAACTAGTGTGCAAAGCACAGTTAAAACTTTCAGATATCACTGCTGAATTATAAGGGAGCCAGGATTGGCATGTTCATAAATAATGCTATTTATTCATCACATTTGCCCCATCCTTCAAAGAGCTCAGACTGGTCCATGTGGGACTATCCCATTTTATCTTCAAAACAGCTCCTCACAGGGGTGGGGGTTAAACTCTGTGATTGGCCCAAGGCAATCTAGTGAGTTTCATGGCTGACTCTCAATCTGAACTTGGGCATCTCTCGTCTAAATTCTGCACTCCAAACCTTTTCTCAGTGCTTTTTTTTCTGGGGGGAAATATGGTGGGGAACTCACCAGGAAGTTAGTTAGTTAGTTGCAGGCCCAGTCATAGTGCCACACTCTGCCCCCAGGCAGTGGCTAAATGTAAGATGTGATTAATAAACTCAAGCAGACAATGATCTGGATTGGAAATGACCACAACTTTATTGATCACAGATACAGGTGGGTTTTTGGCTCAGGCATTGGGTGTAGATCTTTTCCAACAGCAACAAAATTCTTAAATTTTAAAAAGGTAAGGAAACTCCGTTCCCCTGAGTTCCTGCTCAAAAAAACCCATACCTAGCACACAGAAGATGCATAAAGTGCATATCATGAAAGGGTAGATATTTGCAAAAACAGCAGAAAGGACAACTATGAAAGCAAGATTAAGATTTCATAAACAGGGTACTGAGTTTCATACAAACTAACCAGAAAATTAAAAAAATTCCTTCCAGTAGCACTGAACAGTTCTGAATAAGTGTGCATGCACACAAAAGCTCATACCAATGACAAACTTAGTTGGTCTCTAAGGTGCTACTGGAAGGAATTTTTTTATTCTGTTTCAACTAAGGCAGACCAAAACGGCTACCTACCTGTAACTATAACCAGCAAATGTTCCTTTGTAAACTGTAGTTCAATGTACCTACGGGACCGCCTCTCCTGGTATGCCCCGCGGAGGACCTTAAGGTCCGCAAACAACAATATTTTGGAGATCCCAAGCCATAAGGTGGCTAGATTGGCCTCTACTAGGGCCAGGGCCTTTTCAGTATTGGCCCCAACTTGGTGGAACGCTCTTTCACAGGAGACCAGGGCCCTGCAGGATTTGTCATCTTTCCGCAGGGCCTGCAAGACAGAGCTGTTCCACCTGGCCTTTGGGTTGGACTTAGTCTGACCCCTGTGTTTTCCTCCCTCATGGCTTGGGTTTATGGACTACTTAAAATGAGGCTGCATTTTAAATTTTAATATTGTATTTTAATCTGTATTTTAATTAATTGCTTTTTATGTTTTATTGTAATTTTATTGGTGTTAGCCGCCCTGAGCCCAGTTTTTACTGGGGAGGGCGGGGTATAAATAAAATTTATTATTATTATTATTATTATTATTATTATTATTATTATTATTATTAATGTGGGGAAAGGTTCAGCTCAGAAGAGTACCTGAAACCCAGCTCATAAAGTCCCCCCCTTCTTTTGCCTCCTAGGCTCAGAGATTGGTGCCTCCAAGAGTTAAGGTCAGAAGAATTAAAAAATTATTTTTGAACATTCCAAGCAATGACAAATTGATTTAAGAAAGAGCATGTCTTGACAGTGGCTCTCTGCACAAGCTGTACGTGGCTGCCTGTCTCAAAAGTCCATTTAATCTCCCAACTTGACTGCAAATTGAAACATCACAGGGTGGGGGCAGCCCTTTTCTTATTACAGGAATGTGCACTCTTTGGATTGCAGAGGTGAAATGCCCAACATCTGTCAACGGTAGGAGGGACAGCAGCTCCCAAGGCACTTTGCCCATGAAGAACGCTGAACGGCAGATTGAAGCAGGCAGACTCTTAGCACTGAAAAACACAGCTAGAGAACTTCAAGCAGAACAGGACGCACATTTCGCCAGGTGATAACTCTCCGGCCCAATATGCTCAGAGAGGCATAACAGAATACCTCTCATTCAGGTTTAAAAAACCCAAACAGAAATGCGTAATAGCTGGCTCACGGCATACTGGACATTCGCAGTGCCTCTGAAATGTCGGGTCCATTTTCCAATACACAAAGAGACCACAGCATAGCTGCCAAGTCTCCCGTTTTCCCCGGGAAATCCCTGTTTTTCCAGCTGTTCCTAGCTGAAAAAACAGATTTTTTTTGTTTCCCCCCGGTTTATTCTGGTGCGGTGGCCATTTTGGAACCGGGCGGAGCATGCTCAGAAGCGACTTTTGATGCTGCTCTGCCCAGTTCCAAAATGGTTGCAGTGCGACTTCTGGCGCAGCGACCATTTTGGAACTGGGCAAAGCAGCATCAAAAGTCACTTCTGAGCATGCTCCGCCCAGTTCCAAAATGGCGGCAGCGCTACTTCCGGTCTGCTATTTCCGGCCCGGTCCCTTATTTCTCTGACAGCAACTTGGCAGGTATGGACCACAGCAATAAGGGATGAAGATCAGATGCAAAAACCAGATTAAGGTGGCCGGTGGCCTTGGGCCAGTTCCCCAAATGGGGTAGCCCTCCCGCTCAAAAGGAAGGCATGAAATAAGATGCCAAAAAAAAGAAGACCAACACATTTATAGTGGCAAAACGTTTTGTGGACCAGAACCCCACTCTAGCCCTGAGCACAGAGCTTCAAAACTCTCGGCAATGTGCAAACTCTTTTTTGCTAATCTTGGTTTAAGAAAAGGAAAATATTCTGAGCATATGCACTTACAATTCCTTTTGCTCACTTCCTGCCTTGGCCATCCACCCTCAGTCTCACTTCCCATATAGGAGGTGTTAGGGCAAAATTATGGGTGCGAGAATGCTCAGCCACCCAGCTCATCAGGCAAGGGCCTGTGGTCGTTGCGGAGTATAAAAGGAAGGAGTCCAGCCACGATCCGGAGCAAACAGCAAGGTCTATTACTGCGCAGCAGGTTCAATGCCAGACTGAACACCGTGAACCGGGCTACAGGAACTTTTAAAAGTTCCCACCACCATCCCATAATGCACATCGAAAGCATCATACATACATCACTTGTGACAGGGTAAAACGTCAGAAAAGGGGAAGGTGCAAGGGGCACTAGCATACAGGTAAACAGGAGGTAAACAGGATTAACATAAGGTAACAATGCACGATGTCCCAGGACATTGATAAGCAAGTACCAGTAAGTATCTGGGAGGGGATCCTTGAGTACCTGGCGGGGGAAAACAATGGGTCCAGGTGTGTGTATTATTGCCTCTGGCTTCGGAGGGTCGGGAATGGCAGGAGATGGTACCTGAATGCATTATGGATATGCAGAGGAGCACCACCCTGGCTACGTGACCTCTCGCTTAAAGGATTATGGCTGTTCCCTGCATCCCTGAGAGCCCTTGGTCAGAGTAGCAAAAGGGGTTTCATTTAGAAATACAGATACATGGTATTCATTCATAAAGAAATATGGTTACATAGAGTCTCCGGCAACAGAGAAAGGGTAGGAAATGGAGCCTTTATTACACAGGGCTTGAGGGGTTCGTGTTGGTGCGATACCAGAGTGGTGTTGCAGGATCAGACGGGGTCCCCTTGAGGGCATTTGTGCCAATCTTGATTCCCAAATGAAGCCTCGTTTGGGTGCCCCCCCTATAAAATTCCCTAACAGGAGGTATAAAATGTTTGGATGGGGGGGGAGAGAAGATTTAATTTTGTATCCTCTAACCAAATTAATGCAACTCGCAAATGGACATGCTTGTTTTCTGTCTGCCCCATCCGCAATGTAGACGTCCGAGGCTTCAACCAATCTTTATATGCTGAGCAGATTGGTAAACACAAGGGACCTTCTCGCCATGAACTCTTCCCATTAAATGCAAAGATACGTCTTACTAGACATGTATACCATTTGCATTTTTCTTTCTCTTTTTAAGTGGTCGGGGGAGGATTATTAAAACACCCACTCTAGAAACACTGTGTAGTAGTAGAATCTGCAGAAAATAATATATAAGGTGTACCTGATCTCATACAGAGATTGCAAGGAAACAGAAGCCAGAAGGTTAAGTGATGTGTGTGTGTGTGTGTGTGTGTGTGTGTGTGTGTGTGTGTGTGAGAGAGAGAGAGAGAGAGAGAGAGAGAGAGAGAGAGAGAGAGAGAGAGAGAGAGAGAAGCTTTTTAGGACCCCAGGCATTCCTGGTGTCCAAATTCTCGCTTGCCAATCACAGCTCTGACTCTCCTCATTGGCTAAAAGCACTGAAAGGCGGGAGTACGCAATCTGCTTTATCCCACGAAATCTCTTAAAACGTTAAGGCTTGCCTGCAGGTTTTGCTTAGTGTATAACTAAGAGGTTGACTTAAACATTTTTTTTAATGAAACTTAAGCATCTTTGGCCCCTGCTGGTTTGGTGCCTGGAACATGTACACTCCCTGGACCTCTTGCCACAGAAATAAAATCTCCATCCTCAGGAGAGAGAATTCAGTGCAGTAGCTCCTTGCAACATGGAACACACTTCCTAGTGGAGATGAAGCAGACACTTAAACTGTATAGATTTTGGGGTGTAATGAAGACATTATTTTAGCAAGAATTTTAGGAATGATCATTTTCATCTGGCCACTCTTTGTTGTATGCTGTGATCTGTGTGATTATAGGTCAGGGGTCCCCAAACTAAGGCCCGGGGGCCAGATGCGGTCCAATCGCCTTCGAAATCCGGCCCGCGGACGGTCCGGGAATCAGCATGTTTTTACATGAGTAGAATGTGCCCTTTTACTTAAAATGCATCTCTGGGTTATTTGTGGGGCCTGCCTGGTGTTTTTACATGAGTAGAATGTGTCCTTTTATTTAAAATGCATCTCTGGGTTATTTGAGGGGCATAGGAATTCGTTCATTCCCCCCCCCCAAAAAGCCCCCACTGTCTGAGGGACAGTGGACCGACCCCCTGCTGAAAAAGTTTGCTGACCCCTGTTATAGATTATTCACATTCTCATAACTTTTTTTAAATAAACAAATGTTTGTTTAATTCAGGAGAAAAAGTAATGTACAGTCTTCGATCACTGGAAAAGAATTGAAGCCAGAATGCCATTATCTCACATTCTTAATGCTTTAACTATACTTAGGACAAAATATATCCAAGCAACAGCTAGAAAATGTGTGTGTTTTTTTAATCTGCCAAAAGTGCTGGAGAGGAGAAAACTCCTTTTGTGGTGCATGTAAGTGGCTCTCAACATCTCCATTCTAAGTGCTCTCTATTATTCATTCCTTTAAAGGTAAAGGTACCCCTAACTGTTAGGTCCAGTTGCAGACAACCCTGGGGTTGCGGTGCTCATCTCGCTCTATAGGCCGAGGGAGCCGGCGTTTGTATGCAGACAGCTTCCGGGTCATGTGGCCAGCATGACAAAGCAGCTTCTGGTGAACCAGAGGCAGCGCATGGAAACACCATTTACCTTCCCGCTGGAGCGGTACCTATTTATCTACTTGCACTTTGACGTGCTTTCGAACTGCTAGGTTGGCAGGAGCAGGGACTGAGCAACGGGAGCTCACCCCGTCGCGGGGATTCGAACTGCCGACCTTCTGACCGGTAAGCCCTCGGCTCTGTGGTTTAGACCACAGTGCCACCCGTGTCCCTATTCATTCCTTTACCCCCCCCCCAAAAAAGCCTTACTTGCTATAAAACTAGCAACCCTTTCCCCACGGAAGGAAGAATGCTTGAATCATAGAATAATCTTAGGTTCAACAAACAATATTTATCTTATCAGATGGTGTTCAACAGAGTCTCTCATGGACGTTAACTATGCAAAATAAGCAGCTCGGTCACTGATCTCCAGTTACCAGCAGACCCTGTCACACATTTTCCCTAGCAGATCTGCTCCAGAATTGTGCTTTGTGTGCATTTTAATTAAAAGTCAATTTGGAGCCAATCTTGGCTGAGAAACTGAGTAGGCCGGCAATAATTTTATTTGTTTAGCTATAAGCAAAAACAAAACAGGAAGCAAAAGAAGCAAGAAGCAATTGACCCACACATTTGCTTCTTCATTTCCTGGCTGCTGGCGCAAATAAACACATACCCACAAAACTGTTTTTATTATCAGACAGCAAAAAGCATGCAACTTTTTGGGACAAATTTCTTCCTGCAGCTAAATGGCAACAAATATTTTCCATGGGGATCTTTATAGAAAGTGTACACTGAGTAATACAGCAGACAATGTTCTCTGTAAGAGTTTCCCAAGGAACACAAAGGTGCTGTTCTAAGGGTAAATTCTTGTAATGCCCACCCAGAAAAACAGATGGAATGACATTAAATCTTAGTTGCGTAAAAGGACATTAAATCTTAGTTGCGTGAAAGCATTCTGATAAGTCCGCTCTCCTTCCCCGTGGGGTGGCATTGCAGGATGGCCTCCAGGCCTCCCAGTGACCCGGCTGTGCGTGGAGGAATGCCGCCTGCATCACTGGGACTCCCTGCTGCGTCACACACCCTGGCTGACCAATTGGGATGGCTGGGGCGACGGGGCGGGGCCACCTGCGGTTTAAACGGGAGCATGGCGGGGGGGGGGCGAACTCTTTTCACCTCCTTGCCGGCACCAGCCATTTGGTTTGCGCCTACCTTGTAACAATCGTCACAACTTTCTAAGGTTAGGCATTGGGTAAGCCAACCTATCAGTTCAAAGCACGTCAAAGTGCAAGTAGATCAATTTGTACCGCTCCGGCGGGAAGGTAAATGGCGTTTCCGTGCACTGCTCTGGTTCGCCAGAAGTGGCTTAGTCATGCTGGCCACATGACCCGGAAAAACTGTCTGCGGACAAACATCGGCTCCCTCGGCCAGTAAAGCAAGATGAGTGCCACAACCCCAGAGTCGTTCATGACTGGACTTAACTGTCAGGGGTCCTTTACCTTTAAGCCTTGTTTATGGGAGGGGAAGGTTGCCTCCGCCTGCCGCTCCTCATTAAGGGTAACCTGTTAAAGGGATGGGAGTGTGTGATTCCTGTCCAAATCCTGGGCGTGGGCTAGGGCCATTGTACGACCCCATCAGGGACCCTGAAGGTGCCCTGGTTTGATGTATATCATAGGGCTCCCCCTACCGGTGGTTTACCCTTATGAGACTCCCTGCAGGTGGGCAGGAGTCAGGATATAGTCCGGTTTCACCCAATGCCTAAGCCAAACCGCTCCATCTGTAACCAATAAAGTTGTGACCTATTTTATCCCATTAACCTAAACATTGGTGGCAGTGTGTAGCCAAACCCAAGGATTGCATAGTCTTGCTAGTTAGCATGACAAGGGCCTAAGTCCACAGAGCTGTGTTGCTGAAAGGCAGATACTTAGACCATAAAAATACAATTGGTAGAAAGGGCTCTGTGTGATGTCATTTTCCTTCCTCTCCTGGCAATGGTGCCCACCTGAGAGATGCTGGAACTGAGTTCTGGCAAGGTCCAGGTGAAAAAAAGCCCTGATTATAGCTATATTCCAGAGTAAGCGGTAACAAGAATTGAGTGTACAATTTTGGGCTGTTTTCCATTGAGTTGCAATTGCTATTCCTGCTGTCAATATCATATATAAGACCAATCCTTTTGATAATATATTTACATTGGTACCATTAAAAAAATATTCAGTAAGATTAATTTGGGACACCAAACCATACTTTCTCTAGTAATATTTATCACTTCTGTTAAAATTAAATCCCCAAAATCCTGCACCAACTGACATTTGCAGTATGAATGGTAATATGCACCTAGTTTATTGCAACCCCTCCAACAGTTAGGTGATATAGAAGAAAACATTTTTGACATTTGCAAAGGAGTGTGGACAGAAAATGTCTTCCGCCTGTTTTCTCATTGAAACTCCATCTCCTCTAGAAGCAATGACTAGCATCTTTCATATGTACGGTAATTGCTTTCAAAATGCAGAGCATCGGTTCTGTAATTGAGGAGCAAACTACAGCAGCACCTTTCTACCTGGCTTCCATGAAGCTTTGTTTTGTCACCAGGAGAGCTGAACAACCTTTCCCTGTTGAGGAAAGTGATTAATAACCCCTTTCCAGCTTTCAATTAATCCTTTCAGTGCTAGTGGAAAATGTGTATGTCACAACCACCATTTTAATTTCATTCACCTAACCGCTTCTGCATATCTTCTTTCATAAAGACTCCCATCTGAAAACTGAGCTATGTTAGGTGGCTCAATAATAAGCAGCAGAAAATAAGAATTAAAGCACTGCGGGCATAAAAGTGCATTACTTGTAGTTATTAATGGCGAAGCAGTCACGAAATTAAAAGCAGTCATGAAATTAAAAGATGCCTGCTTCTTGGGAGAAAAGCAATGACAAACCTAGACAGCATCTTAAAAAGCAGAGACATCACCTTGCCTACAAAGGTCCGTATAGTTAAAGCTATGGTTTTCCCAGTAGTGATGTATGGAAGTGAGAGCTGGACCATAAAGAAGGCTGATCGCCGAAGAATTGATGCTTTTTAATTAGGGTGCTGGAGGAGACTCTTGAGAGTCCCATGGACTGCAAGAAGATCAAACCTATCCATTCTTCAGGAAATCAGCCTTGAGCGCTCACTGGAAGGACAGATCGTGAAGCTGAGGCTCCAATACTTTGGCCACCTCATGAGAAGAGAAGAATCCTTGGAAAAGACCCTGATGTTGGGAAAGATGGAGGGCACAAGGAGAAGGGGACGACAGAGGACGAGATGGTTGGACAGTGTTCTCCAAGCTACAAACATGAGTTTGACCAGACTGCGGGAGACAGTGCAAGACAGGAGTGCCTGGCATGCTCTGGTCCATGGGGTCACGAAGAGTCGGACACGACTAAGCGACTAAACAACAACAATTTCTATCAGAGAAATGTTGGCGGCTATGAGGGTATTCTGCTTTCCACTTATACAGGAAAGTGCTCTGAGTCAAGACACAGGGTTGCAATGCAGAAAAGGGAAGGTGGAAGTACATGCGCTGCTCACAACTTAATCTAAACAACAACAACAACAACAAAATGGCAAAGGCATTTTCACGTGCATATTTATTTGCAGGCCGCAGGGCTTTGTTGTACGCATGGTGCTCCCTACCCCAAATGCATGGTTAAAACATGTTCCCCTCATTGTTATGGAGGCAGCAGCATGCCACTTTCTGGAAATAATCTGAATCGTGAGCTTTGGAGAAGTATGCCTATATTAAGGCTGAGCCGAAACGCCTCTTGTGCTTTGGAAATAGGTGGGCTGGGAATGGTGTTCCTAATCATGCGCTCAGAGTGTTCTGAGACACAGCCGAGAAATGCCACCGCACAAGGCTTCTTTTGAGTTTCTTGCCACTGCTTCTTACATGCCCTTCAACACACCTTCAACAGACCCTTTTATTTCACTCACCACACCTAATGCTCAGAAGGCAGTTTTCTGGCACCGGCAGATGCGAGCATACAATTCCGTCATTTATTAAAACTTGTATGCCTCCAGCAGCAACCACCTAAACATTTGTAGGATGCTATTATGATAGAGGAAAATGTGAATGACTTGTTGTCTTGTTCAGGACTCTCTCTCCCCCCCCCCAATCAACTTCACTTACTGCAAAGGAAAAATAATACACAACAACTCTTTCTTGTTGGAGTTCACAATCAATCTCTGAGGGTTTCTCAGCCTCTGGCATGATACCAGTGAAAGAGATTTAATGAATACACTTTGCTTGATAACGGTACGGCGAGGCATCCGTGTGCCGGAGTCTAGAATTGATTGATTGATATTTATTACGGCCATTGGCCCATCACACAACAATTCCCATACCAACATATATGTACTTAAACCTCCGAATTTAAAACAGCCAAAAACTTACAAAAAACAAAACAACAACAACATACAATACAATCAATTTGCAACATAAACATCGCCCTCTGCTCATAAATTAATAAAAGACATCAATGATGATATCACCTAATTACATCCTAAAACATAAATCATGGTTTAAAAGGGTTATCCGAGCCGCACAGGAGTCCGTTTTTCTTCTTTAGGGATAGGACGCTGATCAAGAATCTGGCAACTGTGAGTGATCCTAAGGGGTCTTCATCATTTAGTAGATATCTCAGTTTGGCTTCATCGGCGATTCCCTTTAGATATGGAGCAAGAAACTTGCTCCTGGGTGGAGTCTAGAAGGTACCAAACATACAGGCAACAATGCAACAAGTACTAGGTAAGAAGTTATTGCAGAACAGTAGACCCTCTTCAGTAAAATGTCTATACTGTATCTGTAACCGTAGCTTTAAAAATCAAATGGCAGGTGTACCGAGGGTTCCACTAGGGAACAAGATGCTGATCATGACAGGGGGAGGGGACTGTGGCTCAGTAATGGAGCTGGTTCTTTGTTTGACAAGATCCTGACATCTTCATTTAAGGATCTATGATAGCAAGTGATGGGGGAAGACCTCCCTCAGAGACTTGGGAGGACTGGGCTGGGCAGATCCCATAGCAGTAACTTTGTATTCCTGTATCTCCACCTTAACCAAGGGGATCTTCCCTTCTCCACCAAACAGCTGGGGTTTTGACAGGAGTGAGGTATTGGGGCCAGAAGAACTGCAAATGTTCTGTGATACTCCCTGGCGAAATTGCTCTGACAGGTGATGCACAAAGATGCCCACAGGCATCCTAGGAGAATGTGAGAAACTGTTAAACTTTAGTCCCTGCACAATCTTAGATGGCAAGAGGTTAAAACAAAATGTTAAACATTAAAACAAAATGTTAGGGAATTTTATAAGGGGGGGGCACCCAAACGAGGCTTCATTTGGGAATCAAGATTGGCACAAATGCCCTCAAGGGGGGGACCCCGTCTGATCCTACAACACCACTCTGGTATCACACCAACACGAACCCCTCAAGATCAAGCCCTGTGTAATAAAGGCTCCCTTTCCTAACCATTCTCTGTTGCCTGAGACTCTATGCAACCATATTTCTTTATGAATGAATACTGCGTATCTGTATTTCTAAATGAAACCCCCTTTTGCGACTCTGGCCAAGGGCTCTCAGGGATGCAGGGAACAGCCATAATCCTTTAAGCAAGAGGTCACGTAGCCAGGGTTGTGCTCCTCTGCATATCCATAATCCATTCAAGTACCATCTCCCGCCATTCCTGACCCTCCGAAGCCAGAGGCAATACACACACCTGGACCCATTGTTTTTCCTCGTCAGGTACTCAAGGATCCCCTCTCAGATACTTACTGGTACTTGCTTATCAATGTCCTGGGACATCGTGCATTGTTACCTTATGTTAATCCTGTTTACCTCCTGTTTACCTGTATGCTAATGCCCCTTGCACCTTCCCCTTTTCTGACGATTTACCCTGTCACAAGTGATGTATGTATGATGCTTTCGATGTGCATTATGGGGTGGTGGTGGGAACTTTTAAAAGTTCTTGCAGCCCTGTTCACGGGGTTCAGTCTGGCATTGAACCTGCTGCGCAGTAATAAACCTTGCTGTTTGCTCCGGATCGTGGCTGGACTCCTTCCGTTTATACTCCGCAACGACCACAGGCCCTTGCCTGATGAGCTGGGTGGCTGAGCATTCTCGCACCCAGAATTTTGCCCTAACACAAAACAAAACCCAACCAGGTCCTCAAAGGCTCTGGCACTCAGCTTTTCAGGCGCTACCAAACTTTTAATCAGTCCATATGACTTTTCTTCA
Source organism: Zootoca vivipara (assembly GCF_965207765.1). Taxonomy (NCBI): domain Eukaryota; kingdom Metazoa; phylum Chordata; class Lepidosauria; order Squamata; family Lacertidae; genus Zootoca; species Zootoca vivipara. Next base: position 9,005,560 of record NC_142588.1, on the reverse strand, counting down.
CAAGCGCCCAGGAAAATGGCACACTTCTTGGGAGTGTTTTTTCTGTATGTTGGGCCCAGTCCTCCTGATCACCATCAAACTCCTTCATAATCCCATAAGCAGCCATTTCCCAGCCATACACTGCTGCTTACTGTGTGTGAGGAACCCAGGGACACTGGTGTGTCCAGTTTGCCTTCTCTGTGCACCAGTAAAATAAAAGAATAATCCATTTGATTTCTCGGTTTATTTTTAAACAGTTCTCCGTCTGTCATCATACAACCACTCTTGAACAGCACCTGATTGGTAACACCAATTTATAAAATCTATATTTAGTTCAGAAAGTACAACAAGGGGTGTCTTAGATGGTATTTGAAGGGCAAAAGCACACATTTAGTACAACAGCTCAGCCAAAGGGGGGAAAGCAGAAAGCAATTCTCTTGGCAAACCTTTCTGAAATGAACTGGAAAGAGAAGTTGCTGAATTGGAACTCATTACCAAGCTTAAAACCATGGAGCCACCTGGGATGAACAAAGACATTGGATTCTTATCTTATTATGCATGATCAAGCTTTCTTTAGCACCTCAGCCCTTGCTTTCCCCCCCCGCAGGACCAATTGCAGTCATCAGCAGTCATAACAGCCATCTACAGGTTTACCACTCCTATCAGCCCATCACCCATTCCCACCCACCCCCACCACCCTCTGTATATACATAAGGGTCTGGCTCTTCTGTTTCAAGTGTATCTGAAGAAGTGTGCATGCACACGAAAGCTCATACCAAAATAAAAACTTAGTTGGTCTTTAAGGTGCTACTGAAGGAATTTTTTTATTTTGCTTCGACTAACACGGCTACCTACCTGTAACTTTCTGAAATGTGTCTGAGACCATGTGTACACATTCACGGTTACTCTGCATCCAGTGTGCTCCCAGTGCTGGTTTGCGAAGCTGTGTACACACGATGCAATCCATATCTATCCAGTATCAATTCTGCCATTTCTTAGGAAAGGCTGTGTTTTGATGTGCTTCCCCCAGCTTCAATATGAAGTAAGAAAAGGAACGACCTAGCTGCGTTTTAAGCTGGTCATGTGTACACAGCCTTTGACACAAATGTTTCCAGAATCTAATGTTTCAAGCAGTATGTTGTTAACTGGAGGAGCCTTGTTTGAGCAGAGATTTTTACCTTCCTACCTTACTGGAGGCTCGCCTTACCCTCTTTGCTGAGGCTGTTTGCTGTCAGACACACTGACTCCACTTAATAAACTCACTTAAAGCAGAGCTTTCTTAAGTAACAGAGTAAGTACATCAATTAGTTGCTTCAGCATAAAGGCAAACATACATCTCCTCCATCACTTTCTCTGGCTCACCTAGTCAACAAGAAGAAAGCCAAGTCAGTAATTAGTTGGGAAACAAAGAGCCCATTGCTGACCTTGTCTTAAGGCCAGAAACATTGAGGCTCATGTAGCTGTAGCTCCAAATGACTGCACTGAGAGCAAGTGTGCTCTTCACCAGTAATAACAGAGTCATAAGCAGCTACTTATGAACAATTTTGGAGCATTATTTTAGGAGACTTCCTAAAGCGGCCCATGGGGGCCGTTTAACCGGCCCATGAGTAGCCCCCGAAATAAGTTGCCCGCTCGCGCGCTGCACTAAACCGACACAGCACGGCGCGGGGACTCGCTTCTGTGGCGCCGGAAATCGCGCCTGCGCAGACGCAGACACAGATGCTGGAAATCGCAGGTGTGCGCATTCATGCGTGCGCGCAATCCAGCCCACGTAGAGATCTCCGCTGGAGTGAACCGGCCCAGGTGAGGTAAACCTTGCCAACCCCTGTTCTTGAGAATGCAGAAGGGCACGTCATGCACACCTCTTCAAGTGTGAATGAAGTGGAATTGGACAAATTGCTTTTTCAAAAACTGAGAAGCATGGAGACATGTGCTTCATAGGCAGGCAAAAGAACTACATGGGTAAAATGCCTGGCGTTTGGTCCATGATGTCAGTGGCAGCAGAACAAAGTTCCCCTTTTATTAAATTGAATGTGCATGCGACGTTTTTACGCTGTTTGGTAGAGCCTTATCAACCCGACCCATCAAGGGTTAACTCAGACTCCATGTCTACTGACTGGAGATTCCATGAGGGGAGGGGGAATGGTTGAATGTTTAAAGAGAAGGGACAGCCCTTTTGTCAGTTGAGAGTGTGCTGGGGAGCAGGAGTCTGAGGGTGGTTGAAAAGAAGGTCTGGGAGAGGAGGTTTAGGCTAGGTAGTCGATAGGTTATCTAGTACAGTGGTGCCTCGCTTAACGAATGTCCTGCTTAACTAAATTTCCACTTAACAAAAGGATTTTTCGAGCGGAGGTTGCCTCGCTAGACGAATTTGTTTTACGAAAAATTTGTCTAGCGAATCGCGGTTTCCCATAGGAATGCATTTAAATTCAATTAATGCGTTCCTATGGGCAAAAAAAAATCCAAAAAAATCAATGCATTCCTATGGGATTCGCTAGACGAATTTTTCGTTATAAGAAAAGACCAGTGGAACGAATTAAATTCGTCTAGCGAGGCACCACTGTGCATGAGTAACAAAGTTATGACTGTTGAAACTAAGCTTGTACAAAGGAAAACCTTAAAGCAACCATTACATTCTTGAGCAATAACATTTCCAGTGTTAAAGTGCCAATTAGAAAATCGTCTGTGTCATTTTTCCAGCCAAGGTACATGAAAACTCATTCAGGAGGACATCTATTAAAAAGACAACACTTCCTCCGAGAGGGGAACAGTTAGTTTGTATCTTTGGGGTGCACCAAGAGGGCGAGCCAGGCAGACAGACCCAGGGTGTCATAAAGTTACTTCAGGGGAGAGGCAAGCTTTTACAGAAAGGGATCTCGAGAGGCAGAACTCCCTATACCAGTGATGGGGAACCTATGGCATGCATGTCAGACATGACACGCAGAGCCCTCACTGCTGGCACGCACCCCATCGGCCCATTCGCGCTGTTGTTGTTCCCCCCCTCATTTGTTCTCCTGCTCCTCCTCACGCTACAGCTTGTCTCTGCTGTTAAAACCTGGATCCTTTTTTGTTGTTGTTGTTGCTGGTAGCCAGAGATTGGATTTTTAACCCGTTCTGTGCTGGGTTTTTTGGCGCTTTGGCAGACTATGTTAGTTCCAGCGAAGGTATTATTCATCATTTATTTCTGTTTTCTTCACACACACCCCCAAAAAAATTTCAGCAGCTTTGGGGCATCCCCCCCAAAAGCAAAGCAACTTTTGCACACACACCCAAAAACCTCCAAAACTTTGGTCAGCAGCTCCCACAAAAAAGCTCAACAACTCTGGGCACTTTGTGATAAAGAAGGGGTTTTTAGTTTGGTCTGGTTAAATAATTAGTTTTTGGTTTATTAAATACAGTTATTTATTACAATTAAACATTTTTGTTATTTAAATTATAAATATCGCAAAATTATGCTTTTTTTCTCGAAGTGACACACCACCCGAGTTATGCTTGGTTTTTTGGTGAATTTTGACACACCAAGCTCAAAAGGTTGCCCATCACTGCCCTATACTGTGGACACAAGGGATAGTCTCAGATATAGCCCTGAACTTTAAAAGGTACCTGGCCACGTTTGCACTGGAAGAGGACTCTCTTTTGTATAAAAGGAGAAGAAGAAAAAATAAAACCCTTGAGTGCATGAGGGAATACAGGATAGGCTAATAGGGGGAGACTCGGTTTACCCCAGATCATCCCTGTTAGTTCTTGCATTAAGTGAGAGGTAGAATAAATAAGACGGAAGGAAGGGTCTTTCGTCGCAGCACATCTCCCTATTTCATGCACAGAAAAAAGAAGGGCAGTGTACTCTTTTTGAAAGAAAGAAAGAAAGAAAGAAAGAAAGAAAGAAAGAAAGAAAGAAAGAGGCCAGTGTTGCTGTGGCACCCCTGCCCATAATTCAAGGCACCCCAGGGTGCCACAGCACACTAGTTGAAAACCACTGTTCTAAGCCATTCCTTACAGTCAAATATATGCCTGGTAAGACAGAAATGCTATCCTCCTTGGTTATGCAAATTTCATTTCTTAATGCCTGATTTAGGTATAGTGTCCAGATGTCCAGATCGAGGGAAGTAATAGTCCCTCTCTGTTCCGTTTTGGTCAGACCACACTTGAAATCCTGTGTCCGGTTCTGGGTACCACAGTTTAAGAAGCAGATTGACAAGTTGGAACATGTGCAAAGGAGGCCAACCGAGATGATAAAGGGTCTTGAAACCACCTTATGAAGAACAGTTGAGAGAGCTGAGTATGTTTTGCCTGGAGAGGAGGAAACCGAGAGGTGATATGATAGCCATCATCAAATATCTGAAGGGCTGTCAAATGGAAGATGTTGCAAGCTCGCCTCTGCTGCTCCAAAGGGTAGGACCTGAACCCAATGGGTTCAAATTATAAGAAAGGAGATTCCGATTAAACCTTAGGAAGAACTTTCTGACAGAAACAGCTCAACAGTGGAATGGGCTCTTTCAGAAACATGGTAGACCTTCTCTCAGGGATTCTTTAGCTGTGATTCCTCCATTGCAGGCGGTTGGCCTGGATGACTCCATGAGACCTTTCCAACTTCACAATTCTATGATTTCAGGCAGTACAAACCATGCAAGTCGTGTATGGACCAGTGAGGGGGCCTTGCCTGGGGAGAGTCCCAAAGGCCAGACAGGGAGGCCTGGAGGCTCCCAGGTCCCTCAATAGCAGCCAGAGTGGCAAGCTTGGAAGGAGGGGATATCCTTGAGCAGGCACCCCCAAACTTCGGCCCTCCAGATGTTTTGGACTACAATCCCCATCTTCCCCGACCACTGGTCCTGTTAGCTAGGGATCATGGGAGTTGTAGGCCAAAACATCTGGAGGGCCGCAGTTTGGGAATGCCTGTCCTTGAGAGATCATTCAAACCAGTCCCCCTCTCTCATTACAGTATATGGAGGTGGCTGTTATTTTGTCTGCGGGGGGAAAAATGCATTCCTTTTAAAACTGAGGACTAGACTAATGCCTTCGTCCCATTTTGCGCACACGGCTTTTATTATCTCTGGAATTGCAAATACGGTTTTTCTTTTATTAGTGGAGGTGGATATCTCCCTCCCTGAACCCCGCTGGTAAAGTGAATCATCATAATCCATGGCCTTGGCAGGCAGATAAGTTGCCTGTAGCTTCTTTTCAGAGTGGAACAGTTGCTCTGTGTACCTGCTTGGGCTTGTATTTTAGTTTCAGAGATTGTGAAATCTCCTTAAACCCTGAGAGGGCCTGACTAGGCACCCTCCCAAACCAGCGTGATAAATAAGTGAGGGGCGAATCCTTTGGCATGACATGCCTCTCGTCTTGCATGCTTTTCCAAACAAGAGAACCCACTCAACTACCCTTCCTCTTTGAAGAACGCCTGGTGCCCCAGAAAGTACTCTTGTCAAGACCTTCAACAAGAGCACTTTCATAGTTCCAGCATCACTCTCAATGTCAAATACCAGGGGGCGGGGGGGGGGGGAGTTTGAGTCCTGGGTCCTTCCTTTCCTTCCTTTCCCTTAACAAAAACCAAAACTTTTTTTTTATTTACAGGTCGGCTGGATGCAGACCCTCCAAGTGTCCTTATTTTCCAGGGAAAGTCCCGGATTTACAGAAGCCGTCCCAGTTTCTGATTTGATCCCGGAATGTCTCACTTTTCCTTAAGAAGTCCCTATTTTCATTGGAGAAATGTTGGCAGGTATTGATTTGTGCAACCCCTTAATCAAGGAGATACCGTGTTTCTCCTAAAATAAGCCATACCCCGAAAATAAGCCATAGTGATAGGCAGTTTAACCTTGTAGATTAAACTGTACCATACTTAATAAAAAAAAATTAGACATCCCCTGAAAATAAGCCATCGTGGTTTTTTTTGAGGAAAAATAAATATAAGACGTTGTCTTATTTTTGGAGAAACACGGTAAGTAACTATACAACTTTTAGAAGACATCTGAAGGCAGCCCTGTGTAGGGAAGGTTTTTTAATGCTTCATGTTTTATTATGTTTTTGTATACGTTGGAAGCTGCCCAGAGTGGCTGGGGCAACGCAGTTGAATGGGCAGGGTGCAAATAATAAAATTATTGTTGTTATTGTTACTACTACTACTACGGTACTAATATTATGGAACAAAACATCCCAATTTTCATTAGAGAAATGTTGCAGGGTATGGGTTCTGGTGAGACTCCAACCACCCACCATCTTAATTTGCCCTATAAATTAGTACGTGCACATTTTATGCAAATTTGTGTCGTGAGCCTATAACAGGAATCTGCAGCATGGATGCAACCTATTAACAGCCTTTACCAAAGGTGTCATGGGCTTTGAAGACACTTGAACTCAGGACGCAAGGGAGAAACGTGCTAAGACGAAGGCACGCTTGGCAAAGTCCCTTCCGCCATAGGAGGAGGGGAGATTGTGGGCACCACGAGCCCTCACACGTGCTGGGGGGATGGCTGCCATCCTTCCAACCCATTGGCTGGCTCCCGGATGCGGCGCTCCCTTGGCGCGTCCAATCCGGACACTCCAGGGGAGCGTGGCTTGCTGATCCAATGCCTAAGCCAATACCTCTCTACATCCGTAATCAATAAAGTTGTGGTCTTTTCACGCCCATTAACCTTATGCAATGTGTCCTGTGTCTTTATTTGCTCTGGGAGGGATCGGGGTATCGCCACACAAATCCACACCGTGATCAACTCCTGCCCGGGAACCAATGTCCCCACTGTGGAAGGACGTGTGGATCCAGAATTGGCCTCCACAGTCACTTATGGACTCATTGTTAAAACCGTTTCTATGGAACAACAACAACAACAACAACAACAATTTATTATTTGTACCCCTCCCATCCGGCTGGGTTTCCCCAGCCCCTCTGGGCAGCTTCCAACAGAGATTAAAATACATTAAAATGTCACACATTAAAAACTTCCCTAAACAGGGCTGCCTGTAAGATGGAAGGCTACGAGTGATCACCAAAGAAGAGATTGTATTTTTTAAATATATTCAGCATCTGGATTACCCTGTTAGAGATTATACTACCCAAAAAATGTGTTAGTTTTTAAGGTGTCACAAGACTCTTTGGGGGGGGGGTTGGGTGAGGTGGGAGAGAGCTACTCCTCTGAAGCTTGTTAGAACAGTTTTTGTAACTTTAGGGAAGGCGACAATTGTCAGTTGGGATTGGGAAAACTTTGGGGCTTCTCTCCTCTGCATGCAATTTTTAATGGCCCCCCCCAAAAAATTTCCTTTCCTTTTTCATTGGCTAATTTTGAGCGTCATACATGTTGGGGAAAACTCAACAACGCTTCCTTTCCCCATTCAGTTTTTCAGATTGAACTGGGCTGAAAGCATGGATAAACAACTTGGACTCCCCCTGTCGTCGTCGTCCCCCCCCCGCACTCCATGCCGCAAACAGTTGAATGTTCATTTACAGCGGATGCTCTGTCTTAATTTGCTTTTAAGCAGCTTCTTCAAATAGCACGGTCATTATTCTCTTAGGTGCTTTAGAAAAACACGATCAATTAGCTGGGCTCCCCTGTGGATTTTCTCAGGGTTTTGTTTTTGTTTTATTTAAATAAAAAAAAAACCTCAGCCTTTTAGGGAGGGTTTGACATCTGCAAGAGCTGGATGCATATGGAACACTGGAAATCAAATCATTTTCTTCTTAGGACAGCCAGGCCCATTGTCAGTAAGAGGGGGGGGGGGCTCTTAGCACCTGCAGGCGAAACTGGCAGCCCTGCCCAGATGAAGGACCATTCAGAAGACTGATGTATGTCCCTCTCGGACAAAACTAGGTTTGTTTGAAAACCTGCCCTCAGACACAGAGTTTGTCTCCTTGCTTATACTTTTCAAACGGCATGCAGTCATTGGTTCATTGTTTGCACCAAATTTCCTTGCTGCTCCGTAAAGAAGCCACCGTTTTGCCAGGCTGCTCTCTTTTTTCCAAATGGCCCATGGCCAGTAGTACTCTCGAGGTTTCATAAACTCTCGAGGTTTCCCTTCATAAAGAGGGAAAGGCAGGCACGGATCCTCACACATGTGTTTCAGGGGTTGAGCAATAGCTACAATAGTCGTCAATGTTCAACAGGAGCTAAGGAGTTATGGTTTTAACGGTTTGTAAAAAGTAGGGAACTCTCATATCTACAAAATTTAAAAAAATCCTTCCAGTAGCACCTTAGAGACCAACTAAGTTTGTCATAGGTATGAGCTTTTGTGTGCATGCACACTTCTTCAGATACACTGAAACAGAAGTCACCAGACCCTTATATATAGTGAGAGGGTGGGGAGGGGTATTACTCAGAAGGATGGTGGGAATGGGTGATTGGCTGATAGGAGTGATAAACCTGTTGATGACTGTTAACGACTGTTAACGACTGCAATTGGTCTTGCAGGAAAAAGCAAGGGCTGAGGTGCTAAAGAAAGCTTGACCATGTATAATGAGATAAGAATCCAGTGTCCTTATTCAGACCAGGTCTCTCCATGGTTTTAAGCTTGGTTGTTGTTGTTTAGTTGTGTCCGACTCTTCGTGACCCCATGGACCATAGCACGCCATTACCATTACCATTACCATTAAGCTTGGTAATGAGTTACAATTTAGCAACCTCTCTTTTCAGTCTGTTTCTGAATTTTTTTCTGTAATAAAAGAAGCTACTTTGAGATCTTGTATAGAATGTCCTGGGAGACTGAAGTGTTCTCCTACTGGTTTCTCTGTCTTGTGATTCTCCTGATGTCAGATTTATGTCTGTTTATCCTTTGGCGTAGGGTTTGGCCTGTTTGTCCAATATAGAGAGCTGAAGGGCATTGCTGGCATTTGATGGCATACACAATGTTAGAAGATGAGAAATTAAATAGTCCTGATGTTGTTGGGGCCAGTGATGGTGTTGTCTGGGCAAAGTTGGCATCTGGGTTTATTGCAGGCTCTGGTACCAGTGTCCATGTTAAGTCTGGTGGTGGTATTATTGTGGGTGAGGAGTTGTTTAAGATTGGGTGGCTGTCTGTAGGCAATGAAAGGTTTTCCTCCCAGAGCTTGAGAAAGAGAACTGTCATTGTCTAGGAGAGGTTGTAGATCTCTGATGATGCGTTGTACTGTTTTAGCTTGGGAGCTGTATGTGATTACTAGTGGTGTTCTGTTATTTTCTTTTTTAGGTCTGTCTTCTTTTTTAGGTCTGTCTCTGGGTATCAGTCTGGCTCTGTTGATCTGTTGTTTAACTTCATCGGGTGGATATTTTAGTTCTAAAAAGGTTTGCTGTAGATCTCTTAGGTGAGAGTCTCTGTCTGTAGAGTTGGAACAGATGCGGCTGTAACGTAGGGCCTGGCTGTATACAATGGATTGTTTGGTATGTTCGGGATGGTAGCTAGAAGCATGTAGATATGAGTAATACCCCTCCCCACCCTCTGACTATACATAAGGGTCTGGTCACTTCTGTTTCAGTGTATCTGAAGAAGTGTGCATGCACATGAAAGCTCATACCTATGACAAACTTAGTTGGTCTCTAAGGTGCTACTGGAAGGATTTTTTTAATTTTATTTTTGACTGCGTCAGACCAACACGGGTACCTACCTGTATATCATCTCTACAATCTGCCTAGCGCTGCAAAGCAAGAGGTCTCCCAGACTCTAAAATGGGTTTTTCAGCAGGGGGCCAGTCTACTATCCCTACTATCTTTTATTTGTCCTGAATCTTAAAAAATTCAGCTTCACTGGATGCCCCCAAGTTAATTATGTTTTATATATGTTAGAAGCCACCCAGAATGGCTGGATGGGTGGGTTGTTGTTGTTGTTGTTGTTGAATAGGACGTCCCTATATTCATCAGAGAAATGTTGGAGGGTATCATAGAATCATAACCAGTTGAGCTATCCAGACTGGCAGGAAAGTCACTTCCTCCATGCCATACATCAGCGATGTCCAACATGTCTTGTTGACATGAGAACAGAAATTGTGTGGCGGTGGTGTGGTGGCAGCAGGAGGCCCCATTAGCTAAAGTGGTAGGTCATGTTAAGAACAGTTTCAGGTTATGAACGGACCTCCAGAACGAATTAAGTTCTTAACCCGAGGTACCATGTATTCAAGATGGCTGACTGGATCTAAACAAGTCTATTTTGCATGAAGGAGGGGCAACACTGAGCAACATAAGATAGAAGAAGAGGGAGCAGGATTTATATACCTCATTGTGTTGCCCGGGGCCTCCCAAGATTACTACTACCTTGAGGTCCCCTTTGATATTTATGCTGCTCTGCCCCAAACCTGGGGCATAATTTTGCCAACAGAAAGGGGGGATACCATAAAAGGGCACAATATTTACCGAGCACTTTAAGATAAAAAGAATTCAGTAGCTTTCCATAGAGTCATAGAGTTGTAGAGTTGGAAGGGACCACAAGGGTCATCTACTCCAGCCTCTTTTTGCCCAATGTGGGACTTGAACCCACCACCCTGAAATTAAGAATCTCGTGCTCCAGCTCTGGATGCTCATGTTTTTTTAAAATACATTTTCCTAAGCTTTTTCTTTCGAATACAAATGTGGGCAACCTTGCCTAACCCTCCCATTATTATATATATTAATTGTGTGTGTTTAATGTTTTGATTTGTTTTTTTCTGGCAAAAGCGTCTTTTGCATGAACTATCAGCTTGTGTTTTGAAGCTGCCTAGTCTGTTCGCCGTCGTCTCCTTTGCACCAAAGCCAATGCAAATAAAAGATAAATGGTTCAGGGAACAAAACGGTTAGCTAGAATATTCTGTTTCCACTGCTGGAGATTTTTCAGTCCCACGGCAGAATTGCTGCACCTCGACAGGAGCTAACAGAATGAAGCAATGTCAAAAGCTACGCTGTATGTTTGATAAACCTGTTTGGCTGTGCCTCTCTGGTCAATGTCTCCACCTTGCCTGCCTGCTCTTGTTTTGTTGAGATTAGAAGAGGTTAGTTTGTGGGGAGTATCCAGAAAATGAAGCTCTCTGCTGTTGACTTCTCCCCGCCCAGGAGTGCAGTTACTGGCTGCAAAGAGGGAGTATTCAGAGCTGCATTTTATAGCTGTGAGGTCAGTCGGTTTTCTTGGTAGAGCAAAGACTGAACCTTGAAACAAAAACAGAAGCTCCGAAACTGCTACATAAGCAAACAGTGAGGAATGAGCAAGTCAGCATTCCATTGCAGGGGGATAACCTGAAGCCATTAAGCAAACAAATAAAACAACAGAGAGCAGAAAAAGCAGCGTGCTGGCCTTGGCTTATATCTTTGCAGTCACTCTCTCCTTTTGTTGAACCGCAGATGGAGTTTTCCAGGCTAAACATACCCAGATCCTTCAACCATTCCTCATACGGCTTGCTTTCCAGACCCTTGATCATCTTGGTTGCTCTCCTCTGCAAGAAACTGGTGTCATTGGGATAGGGATGTTTGGATACAATGGCTTTTCAGGTTTGTTGTCTGAAATCTGTTGGGGTGCCCAGAATGGAACACGGTCTTCCAGGCATGGTCAGACCAAGGCAGAATAGAGCAGTACTATGACTTCCCTTAGGGACCCAGGTGGCACTGTGGGTTAAACCACAGAGTCTAGGGCTTGCTGATCAGAAGGTTGGCGGTTTGAATCCCTGCAATGGGGTGAGCTCCCATTGCTCAGTCCCAGCTCCTGCCCACCTAGCAGTTCGAAAGCACATCAAAGTGCAAGTAGATAAATAGGGACCGCTCTGGCGGGAAGGTAAACGGCGTTTCCGTGCGCTGCTCTGGTTCGCCAGAAGCAGCTTTGTCATGCTGGCCACATGACCCAGAAACTGTCTGCAGACAAACGCTGGCTCCCTCGGCCTATAGCGCGAGATGAGCGTCGCAACCCCAGAGTCGGACACGACTGGACCTGATGGTCAGGGGCCCCTTTACCTTTACCTTATGACTTCCCTTAAGGGACGCAGGTGGCGCTGTGGTCTAAACCACCGAGCCTAGGGCTTGCCAATCTGAAGGTCAGCGGTTCAAATCCCCGTGATGCGGTGAGCTCCCGTTGTTTGGTCCCAGCTCCTGCCAACCTAGCAGTTTGCAAGCACGTCAAAGTGCAAGTAGATAAATACCGTGTTTCCCCCTTTTTAATACGTAGTCATAAAGTAAGCCATGGCAGGGTTTTTCTCTAAGTAAGAGAAGTAAGACGTACCCCGGAAGTAAGCCACCATTGTTCCTGTCGCCTCCTCAGCCCCTCCTGCGTGCTCAGGGAGCCAGCGAACCAGCTAGAGGCGTGGGGGAAAAAATGCGCCTCTCAGCTGAGTTCTCCACCGCCTGCTCAGTGTGCAGGGAGAGGGGTGGGGAAAAAAGCCTCTTCCTGCCCCTCTGGGATCCAGCAAACCAGCGAGAGGCGCGGGAGAAAAATGTGTCTCTTGCTGAGTTCTGCACACAGGGAGATGGGTGTGGGGGGGAGCCTCTTCCTGCCCCTCCTGTTGGTGACATGCAATAAAAATAAGACATCCCACCGAAAATAAGCCACCCCGTGGTTTTTTTGAGGAAGACGGTGTCTAAAAAAAGGGGAAACACGGTAGGTACCACTCCCGTGGGAAGGTAAACGGTGTTTCTGTGCGCTGCTCTGGTTTCCCAGAAGCAGCTTAGTCATGCTGGCCACATGACCCAGAAGTGGTCTGTGGACAAACACCGGCTCCCTTGGCCAATAAAGCGAGATGAGCACCGCAACCCAGAATCTTGAATCCTGATTCTGTGGCATTTGCTACCATTCCCAGTTTGGCGTCACCTGCAAATTGGATCCCCTCCGTTCCTTCATCCGAATCGTTTATAAAGACGTTGGACAATAACAGGTCTAGGACAGAACCCTGAAGAACCCCGTTTGTTACTTTTCCCCAGGATGACGGGGAACCATTAGGATTGGGAGTCATACACGGCCTAGAGGAATGACTGCAGAAAATGGTGAATACAGTAGTTAAGGAACATAATCTTAGGTTTATTATGATTAATGAGTTATTGATGGACTCTGTAAATCCCCACCCCCAGAAAACAAACGAATGCAGCATAGAATTGGTAGCAGAATGGCACTTTTAAATTAAGGAGGAACCGGGGGGGGGGGAGAGGGGAGGGTTTGAGGAACTTTCCAGTGTGTTTTCAAATCCTGCCAGTACAAAGAGGGATTTGTGATTCAAGTTCAGCTCAGGAGACTGAAACACATTATGTCTCTACACAAATTACAGCGTTTTAGCTGTGGTTGGTAAGATTTGACTTCAGATTCTGTACAAAAGCCATGACCTAAAACACACCCCGTAAACACAGCGGTCAGCGGAGGACTGTGTCAAGCTTTGCTTGCGTGACCACAGATGCAATTTATGGAAACCCTATGGAAGGAGCTAAATTTAGGGTTTTGAAGGCGGCTCAGTCTTCCGCAGTCTACCCAACACACAGTGTTCTTGATGACCGTATTGGTGCTCCCCTGGCTAAATTATTAGAGGCGATTCACCGCAGCCCAAAGCAGCTCCACACGATTCATCCCACCTGTCCCCAGGGATAATTCACACTTGCCTTTTACCCCACTTTTTCTTTAAAGTACTACACTTGGGCAAAAAAATATATGAAAGGCACAAATACAGGATGGGAGACACCTGGCTTGAGAGCAGTACATGTGAAAAGGATCTAGGAGTCTTGGTAGACCACAAACTTGACATGAGTCAACAGTGTGATGCAGCAGCTAAAAAAGCCAATGCAATTCTGGGCTGCATCAATAGGAGCATAGCATCTAGATCTAGGGAAGTAATAGTACCTCTGTATTCTGCTCTGGTCAGACCTCACCTGGAGTACTGTATCCAGTTCTGGGCACCACAGTTCAAGAAGGATACTGACAAGCTGGAACGTGTCCAGAAGAGGGCAACCAAAATGCATAGCTGCCAAGTTTTCCCTTTTCTCGCGAGGAAGCCTATTCAGCATAAGGGAAAATCCCTTAAAAAAAGGGATAACTTGGCAGCTATGCAAAATGGTCAAAGGCCTGGAAACGATGCCTTATGAGGAACGGCTTAGGGAGCTGGGTATGTTTAGCCTGGAGAAGAGAAGGTTAAGGGGTGATATGATAGCAATGTTCAATTATATAAAAGGATGTCATATAGAGGAGGGAGAAAGGTTGTTTTCTGCTGCTCCAGAGAAGTGGACATGGAGCAATGGATTCAAACTACAAGAAAGAAGATTCCACCTAAACATTAGGAAGAACTTCCTGACAGTAAGAGCTGTTCGGCAGTGGAATTTGCTACCAAGGAGTGTGGTGGAGTCTCCTTCTTTGGAGGTCTTTAAGCAGAGTCTTGACAGCCATATGCCAAGAATGCTTTGATGGTCTTTCCTGCTTGGCAGGGGGTTGGACTGGATGGCCCTTGTGGTCTATTCCAACTCTTATTATTCTATGATTCTATGATTCTTCTTTTTAATAAATTTTATTAAGAAAAATACAAAAGTTGTTCAATAATTTTGCAAGATCATCTGTCTCCTTGGTGGTGGTACTAGAAAGCACAAGTTGGATCTTGAAGGACATTTCTGCAAAATTCAGGCAAGCACTAATGTTTGCAAAAGTAAGGCTTGCTGTCGTCAAATGTTTTGAGGTGTTCTATTTGAACTTGTTTGCTTGCTTCACTCCTGCCAACATCCCACCTCCTCCTCTTCTTCCTCCTCCTCCTCCTCTGCAGAGAGTACATATACCTGGGTCTTTAACCTCCTTGTCATCACCCAGACTAAGATCAACAGAAGTGTAAGACACTGATGAGACTATTTGCTCATGCCGTTCAAACAAACAGGGATGATGTAAAAGCAAGAGAAAACTGGGCACCCCGCAGATCTTTTTCTGGAAATTGAAAACAAACTACCAGACACATGACGCAGCCAAGAGAGGGTGAAGTTTTAGTACTACCAAAAAGAAAGCGAAGAAAAACGCCAGCCAAGACCAAGCAATTTGCATTGCTGAATGTGAAAATGTTGCAGTTGGCTGATCACCTATGTCATTTTCTTTCTTTACATTTCTACACCACTTAAAATAAAAAAGCATCTCTAAGCAGCGTACAGAAAACTAAAGCAACTGCAGGCAACTCAAATGACAAGTATTACAAATATACAAATAAAATTGTCAAATGAACACAAAGTTACTAATTGTCAAATGAACACAAAGTTACTAATAAATATAAACCAGTATCAATTCATTTTCCGACTGACACGGGTTATGACTTATCACTTATATTTCCAGTAAATCACTGGGGTATGTGGGAGAGCTTCTCCTGCAAGCTGCAAAGACCACAGAAGCCCTCTCTGTAGAAACTTGGAGCAAAGCTTTCAATTTGGCTCCCCATGTTCAGCAGAATAGCATCCCAGTTGAGATGCAATAGTTGAGATGCCCACTAGCTGTCAACTTAATCCTTCCCATTACATGTCAGCTCAGCAAACGTTTTACAGTGACCTAAATACTATTTGGAAGCAGACACTAACAAGCCTCATTCCTACTGCTACAGGAAAATCTATTTCAAATATATGAGTTTCATTCAACTGACGTTTACGCAGCGTACACCCACTGAAATTAATTATGACGTCTAAGCTGGCAGGGGATATTAAAACAACATTTTAAGATGTTCAGCAACAAAACAGAACAATAATAAATTCATTATGAAAGCAGCAAGAGTAGGCAAGTGAAAAGTCCTTGTAAATAAGAAGTCATAATTCTCTGGTGGGAAGTTTTTGTGACTAATGGGTTCCCCAAGCAGACCATTCCATTGCAGAAAGCCACAAGACAAAAGACCCTCCAGTTGACTGCCTTCAATTCAAAGAAAGGACACAGAGGTGTCCTAACATCTACCTGTAAACAATATAATTTCATTGTTGGCGGGGGAATGCGGGCGAGGCCAATTATAGCAGTGAAACTCAGTTCTTTTTGCATAAACCCACCTCTTATGCTCAGACTAACATTTGTCTGAGAAGGACGGGTCAGTAACTTTCTAGGCCTTTTCTCTCACGGTCTCCCTTCTTTTTCAATAAAGATCTGGAAAACCATTTTATATATAAGCAGTCAGCCCCTGAAAAAAGACAAATCAGCCCCATCCGTGTGAATTCCAATAGCTTTCTGATGGTTCAAATCCAAATTTCACAGCTATTCAAGAGTTCTTTTGTGTAGCCAGTCCTTGTCTCGGTGTTTAGCACAACTCAATCCATTTTCCCTGGCTCCCTCCCTCCATCGTCTTCATTTACATTTCTAGGGAGATGAGAAAGAGAAAAAAAGCTTGCAGCTTCTCTTCCTGGGGGGCCTTGAACTGGTGTCCTCTAGCCAAGGCTCCTATTGTCCTTGTTGCTCTAACTGCAGGCTCCCTCTACTATAGGACTACTCAATTGGAATTTAAATACTCCAGGACTGTTGTCTCAGAGAATAGGGGAGCGCTGCATTAAAGAGTAAATTACAGCAGAGAAGTAAGTGGCTTACACAAAATGGACAGGCAGACAAGCACATTATAAGATTTCCAAAGATTCTTCCAGGTTTGGAATGATACCACAACAAAAAATAATCCTGGCCACATTGATTCTCTTCAGCACCACAGTTTTGATCTTGGGCTAATAAAGAACAGGAAAAGTACCGGCAACTTGTTGGGAGAAGGAGGTCAAACAAGAGAGAACAGTTTGTGATATCGATTTCTTTTTGTGTAGCATCCCTGCAGCTAACAAAACAAAGTTGTCACAAGTTCTTCAGAATTTCCCATTGATAGTATTTCCTTCTACTGATACTCCCCAATAATGTACTCTTTTTGAGACTTAAAAGCACTGAAGCAACTTCTGTATCGGTGCATACATGCGGTTTGCGATCTGTATTTGTAGGAGCAGCCTTATTTCAAATGGAGCCCAACAACGCCTTGCAGGCCTGGGTGAATACAAGGCTCTTAAACATCAGTCCTTACTTTGAATTTCATTACTTTGCCTGGCTTGTCTCACAACCTTTTAACATGCATTGAAAGTAGCTTATTGTCGAGAAAGAAAAGAGCTTCACTCTTCAGAAACGGCCTTCAGAAACTCACTCACAGTCAATTCCTGGAAGGGAAATTTTTCAAATACGTTTTTAAAAAAACAGTCAAGCAAATTCAGGGCTATACTTCTGCCTCTTTATAAGAACAAAATGTGCCAGTTTTGATTTCCTGCAGTTTAGTTTGCCCACAATGAAGAAGAATGGCTCCAGTACTGCCGCCACATGCTATTATTCTGAATCTTGTGGAATGGAGGGCTTTTTCCAAAGTCCTGATTTTATTAACACACAAGTATCTCTACCGTGAAAATTCTTCTTCATTATTAGAAGCAATAAATAATGCACTCATTAGGTTTTATTCCTGCTGGAAAATGCAGATAACCTCTGGGCATCCCAGACAGGTTTGTTTTGGCTTGTATTTTTTTATATCTTGTTTTCCACAAAACAAGGTTTGCGTATTCTGAATGCCGCAAGTCTCAACAGTACCTTGTGATGGTGTTCTACGTACTTCTTCCAAAAACAGTCATTTAATTCACTTGCCATTATTTAGGGTCTGCTTAAAAAAATAATACTGTACTCTTAAATATATTCGGAAGGCAAAGGCTGCCACTCAAGTCATTTGCCCTACTTATGGTGCGCATGGTCTCTTGGCCCCAAGAATGTTGGCAGCTGAAATTTTCTGTCGGTGGGGGGGAGAGGGAAGAGTGACAGTGGCCTTTGGCCTTCAGATTTGGGGGGGCAGCAGGAGCCTTCTGAATGCATCAGAACCAAAACAGCAGGTGCTAAGCGTCGCCTCTATGCCACAGGACAAATTCTGTTTGTTTTCTGCAACTCCAGTGGGAAGAGAATCTTGGATAGTATGAAAACTAAGGGCCAAAATAAACACGATGGCAGCAGCTACATCACAATGAAAGAGTAGAGCACGGGTGTCAGATCTTACTACTGTGTTTCTCCGAAAATAAGACACCGTCTTATATTTCTTTTTTCCTCAAACACACACACATGGTGGCTTATTTTTAATTACATGTCCAGCCTAGCCTCTTCCTCAGCGCCCTTCAGAATTGCGCCTATCACTATGTCTTATTTTCGGGGTATGGCTTATATTGTGCAAATACTTAGAAATCCTGCTACGGCTTATTTTATTGGTATGTCTTATTTTTGGAGAAACAGGGTAGCAGGAGGGGGGCAAAGAGCACTCCCAATACTATACTACTACTACTACTACTACTACTACTACTACTACTACTAAATAATTTATTTATACCCCACCCATCTGACCGGGTTTCCCCAGCCACTCTGGGCGGCTCCCAACAGAATATTAAAAATACAAGAAAACATCAAACGTTAAAAAATTCCCTAAACAGGGCTGCCTCCAGATGTCTTCTAAAAGTCAGATAGTTGTTTATTTCCTTGACATCTGAAGGGAGGGCGTTCCACTGGGGCACTACTGAGAAGGCCCTCTGCCTGGTTCCCTGTAGCTTTGCTTCTCGCAATGAGGGAACCGCCAGAAGGCCCTCGGAGCTGGACCTCAGTGTCTGGGCTGAACGATGGAGGTGGAGACGCTCCTTCAGGCATACTGGGCCGAGGCTGTTTAGGGCTTTAAAGGTCCTAAACACACACACACACACACAGAGAGAGAGAGAGAAGTCTTCAAATGATTGTTTTGACCCTTCACCAACTTTTCTGCTTTACTTCTGAGTTACAATTTTCAACCTTGCAGATGTTCATGGCTAAATCTAGAAGAATGTGATCCATTCCCTAAACTTAAGTCAGGACAGACAAAGAGCTCGGGAGGGATTAAAGAAAGCATGTTCTTAGCCTTTTCATATGGGCAAATCAAGTAGCTCATTCTCTGTCACTTACTTAGAGAGAAGACTTGATTATCAAGATGACTTTTCTTTTCTTGCTAGAATGCCAAAGTCTGTTTTCCTAGTGTAAAGGCATTATTAACCACAAAAATAATTTTGTGTTGCATAATGAGCACAGGGAAGCAATTTTACGTAAGATAATGAATACCTGAGATAAGGAAGCAATTCTCTGACAAGTGGCAGTTGACATAAGTCTGTATTTCAGTCAACTTTCTGTTAGGCTTTAGATCTGCCTGGCATTTAAATGTAATGTTTTGGTAAACATTTCATAGAATCATAGAATTGTGGAGTTGGAAGCAGTGCTAAATTTCTAGAAAAAGAGGTGTCGGAACTCACCACAAACACCTCCCTTGTTCTCTTATAATGGCAATGGTGCCTAGCTGAGAGGTGCCAGAACTGAGTTCTAGCAAGTTCCAGCTGAAAAAAAGGTCTTTTTGGAAGCTACCCCCTGAGGGCCATCTGGTCCAACCATCTGCAATGCAGGAATCTCAGCAACCAGTTAATGTCTTTGTAGCAACATTCTCCCTGATCCAGCAAGTGTAGAAACTGCTTCCATAAACAGATTATTTATTTGGACCAGGAGCCCCCCATGTATGTTTAATGTTTAATAGATTACTGTGTTTTATTTTTCTGTTGGAAGCCATCCAGGGTGGCTGGGGAAACCCAGCCAGATGGGCAGGGTATAAATATTTATTTATTTATTAATTATTATTATTATTATTATTTAGTTCAGATCAGATGCATCTGATGGTCAGGCCATTCATGGAGGTACACACTGGTCCCCAAGCGAGCAGGGGGCAATGGACTCTTAGCTTCTATTTTAAAAAGGTGAGTCAACCGGACATCTATGAAGAAAGTTAGAAAACAATATGTGTAGGCAGTGTGTTTTAGGGCAGAAACGAGAAGATACTTAATCACTTAATCAGTTTTGCTAAGCAATCAGAGAAAGGAATGCTGATCACCGCCACCTAGAACTCAGGAGTGGCAGCAGGAAAAAACACGCAGGAGTAGCTCATTGTTTGTCTTATTCCCAGACACTGTCATCTGAGCCATGCTAACTATACTCCATACAGTGTCATTATTACCCTTCTTTGATAGATCGGGTCCCCCCTAACAAGAGGGCATGTGTTTTGGGTGTGACCTGGCAACCAGACCCTGTGTTGTGGGTGGGAATGTTTGGATGGCCACAACACCCTTTTGGAGGTCCCTCGATGCTGGGTACAATCAGACCAATGGGATGCCAGCAAATTTGTATCGAAGGACCTCTATTTAAGCCCATGCACGTGTCCCTGAGCTTCCTCTTTTGGCCCAGTGCATCGGAACACCCAACCACCTCTCCCTATACAGTGGTACCTCTACTTACGAATTTAATGCGTTCCGAACGCACATTTGTAAGTAGAAATAAATTGTAAGTCGAATCCCATAGGAATGCATTGGGAGAAAAAATTCGTAAGTCGAAGCAACCCTATCTAAAAATTTGTAAGTAGAAAAAATCCTATCTAAACCTCATCCAAGATGGCAGACGGAGCTCCATTCGTAAGTAGAAACATTCGTAAGTAGAGTTATTCGTAAGTAGAGGTACCACTGTATTTAGGGCTTGCACACATGACCTTGCTATGCCGTCGTGTGTCGTCTGTCATTGGGACAGGGGCACGGCAGGAATTTTCCCCACTTGGCTGATTGGCTGGTGCCATTTGGGTTTCGCCTGCCGCGTAGCAAATCGTCACAACTTGTAAGGTTGCAGATAGGCTCTGGTTCAGGGGATAGGGGTGGCAGAGCGGTCTGGCCATCCCTATGCAAGCGGTATTCCATTAAAGGAATCCTGGGACTCATGGTTGGTCTTCCCTGAGAGGGGTTTTGCCTGGAGCCGGAGTCTAGGGGGGCATCTGGCTGGTGGACTGGCTTGACCCTGCCTTCCACTATGCCAGGTGTTTACCCAAGGCTGACATATGGTGTGCCCTGGGTCAGTGCTGCCCGCAAGGGTGCAGGGAGGTAGTCAACCAGAGCCTATGCAACCACTCACTTGATTGTAATCAATAAAGTTGTGGCCTAAATTCTGCCAAAAACCAAACCAAAAATTCGAGTCTTGTCTGGATTTATCTGGGGAAGGTTAAAGGGCATACACACGCAAAAGCAGATTCAATTTCATAAGCATGGACATATTTTTGATATTTTTGGAGAAGTATTTATCTTTGCTGTCCAAGTATGGAAGTCTGAAAGCCTGATGAGCCCCGTGACTTTCCCATTGATACCATAATCACGTTGAGGTTTAGAATATCTGTGGCAAATGTTTTTGGCTGTACTACTGGTGCTGTAATAAGATCCTAGCTTTGGAATAGGGCAGCCTCGAGTGAAGCAGCTTTTGCAGAAATATCCCGTGGAATTTCAGTGGCTGAAAACTGGTAGAAAACATGGCTAAGGTGAACCCATAATATCCAGGAAAAACAACCATAAATTATGACAGGGGATGGGATGGGTTGGTTTTCCTTCTTTCATTTGAAATAACTGCAACGAGAGAGAAAAAATATTCTGCTGTTTCAGAGAACAAATAAGATTATACTGGCTGTTTGCATTGATACCATTCTTCCATCAGATTAAGTATTTCTGCTTGTCCGATAGCATGATCTCTGCCCATCCACATGTACTGTTCTGGGGCTTCTACGCTCAAGCAAATTTGTGTGGCGCCCAGGGGAGCAGTGGTGTGTATGCTACTGGGTCTCATTGCACTGGCTTCTGCTAGCACAACTGTTTCATTGAATCCAGCCTTAGCTCACAAGCATTACCTGCCTCACAGAGTGTCAGGCTGCACACAGGCATCCTAAGGAAAGGGAAACAGACAAAACACAAACATTCTTTCGAGAAACACAAAGAGAGGTTTAGACCAAAATCCAATTGCCAGAAATTAAGGACATGGGTGTGTTGACGTATTGATGTTGTTACACTCTCACTTTTTAGAACTGGAAGAGATCCCCTGTCCGAAACCCTGGAGAATTACCGGTACTGTTGATCAGTGAGACATTGCTGAGCTACCGGTAGATGATGTTACTAGGCATAGGGCAGGCACCTTCCTGTGTTATGATGGCTATTTGCTGTGCCTTTTTTCTGGGGGGACGCATACCCCTAAACATTTTGGGAATCTTTGTACTTTTGTCCATTGACTGTATTTATTTTTCCTGATTTGAACTACAAAATGGTGATTTTCTCGAGTCAAAATGAGAGTACCCCTAAACATTTTTTTTAAGGGGAAAAAGAAAGCACTGGCTATTTGTGTCTGGAGACACGAGGCAGAATACTTCCCCAACCTGCTTTGGTCTGCAAGCCCCATCAGACCCAGGCAGTATGGCCAATGGTCAGAAATTATGGGACTTGTAGAAGAAGAAGAGAAGAAGAGTTTGGATTTGATATCCCACTTTATCACTACCCGAAGGAGTCTCAAAGCGGCTAACATTCTCCTTTCCCTTCCTCCCCCACAACAAACACTCTGTGAGGTGAGTGGGGCTGAGAGACTTCAGAGAAGTGTGACTAGCCCAAGGTCACCCAGCAGCTGCATGTGGAGGAGCGGAGACGTGAACCCAGTTCCCCAGATTACGAGTCTACTGCTCTTAACCACTACACCACACTGGCTCCAACAACATCTTTAGGGCACCTGGCTGTTATAAGTTATCTGAAAAACAAGCGATGGTAATCCTCTCTTCCAATATTGATTTTGAAGCCAGTCTGTTTGTGCCATTTTTTTTATCACAATTACCACCACCAAATTTGTCCTTTGTGTACTCAACATTCTCTAGACCTGGAGGCCGGTGTGATGTTATCTCAGATATGTGTTCTTTGTCTGGAGTTTAACAATATATTTGTCAGTGCTGGCAGAGAATAATTTTATTTGTGAATGTCAATATTTGATTAACTTCACGTGTAAGAAATGTTAGAGCAGAAGTTTTGATTCGGTTCATCAACCAGCCACAAGTTACACACACACACACACACACACACACGCACACACACACCACCCTCTAATTCATAGAAAACACACCATCTTTTAATTGCAACGATCTCCACAAAACTATAGATGGGATCAACTGTAATTCTCAGGAAGTTTCACTGCCGGATGGCTTGCATCCCAGTGGAAAATACGAGGCCGCAGATTTGCCGGGTTAATCCCTATTCCGGTTTCAATTGGAGTTCAAATAGCTGAACAGAAGAAGCTAAAAGTCAGAGAATAATCGTGATGACAGGCACATTCATTCTTTCATGACAGGAAAAGTCAAGAGAGCTTAGGACTTCATATATTCTCTCTAGCTATTGTAGTCTTGTCATATCCTGCCGGAGCTTTTTAATAATCGTGGTCAGCAGTTTCATTGCTATCCGTTGCCATGTGCCAAGGCTCAAAAACTGGGCAATCGTACAATCAACAAAGGCTTTGCAGGGGCCTGACATGGCCCCCCTCAATGTACCTGAGTCCACTCCCTGTCCCCATTGTGTGGGGTTGCTGGGCACAGCAACAGCAGAGGAGTGCTTCTGCCTGGGCTACTGTGGGTGACTTTCTTTCTGCCCACTCCACTGCCCACTGGGAAAGGGGGAAAGGGATGGCTGGAGAGGTGAGAGTATCATAGGCAGCGATTCTTCTCTCTGTTCCTTGCTGCCGCTGCTTCTGCCACCTGCCTGGAGGAACACAGGTGATACTTCACAGGAGGCTAAAGTTCCTTTGTTTCAGACTGGAGAGTTGGCACGTCTTGTCATGATCACCGCTCTCCGTTTCATACATTTGAGTTTTGCACAGCGTGTTCCCGAAAAGTGTCAGTCTAAAATGCAAGGCCTATATTGGTCCATTTTGGCAAGAAGTTCGTAAGTACAGTGGTACCTTGGTTTACAACCATAATCCGTTGAACTGGTCCTCGACCGTAATAATAAATATATGAATAATCCGTTCCGGACGTCCGTTTGTAAACCAAAACAGGTTGTAACCCAAGGCGCGCTTTCACCAATGGGGCCTCCAATTTATATATATTTTGTAATCCCCCCCCAAAAGGTTGCAAACAGGGACACGCACTTCCGGGTTTGATGTGTTTGTAATCCAAAACGTATACAAACCAAGACATATGCAAACCAAGGTACCACTGTACTACTTGCCTCCCTCCACAATAAAAAGGTCTGGGGATATTTCTTACTCCTCAAAAGGAAGTCCCAAAATTTCCAGCTCCAGTCTTCATTGGAAAGAAAGATTCATGAGAGCAACGTAAGAAAAACTAGAAGTTTTAGGGAACAGAAAATGTTATTATATAACAAGGAGTCTTCCACAAGGTCTTTTGGGTTATCTAAAGGAGATGTGTGACCAGAACACTGTAATTTAGTTGGGATCTTGTTTATGTGCAGCCAAACTGTTGATAGCAGCCCCATAATTCCAGCTGAACAAGAATGGTTCAGTCAAATATGGAATGCTGCTGTAAAGTCAGAACTTACCAAAATTGTACAATTAAGACAAGGAAAACAAAGCAAAGAACCATTTGAGAGACTCTAGTGCCCTTCTGTAAATTGTATGAAACAGGAGTACGGTTTAGAACTACTTAAAGCTTTCACCCAGTAGCTATGGTTTATTAATATAATCCATAAATTTATGCTATGTTTTAAAATTAAAAATTAAAAACGAACAAACAATTAAGGTACATTGCAGGTGAAGAGGAAATTTTGCCCAGTCCTATTTCCACCTCTCCCACTTTGTGTCAACGAAACACAGGATTCAGACGAAGGGCACATCCACAGCATAGACTTAAAACACATGGCTTCCCACAAAGAATTCTGGGAACAGTAGTTTGTGAAGCGTGGTGGGAATTATCGCTTTGTGAGGGGTGATTAAGATTACAAATCACTGGCAATATATAAACAGGAAGCCGGCATAACTTAGGCACATCCCAAACTCTGTTCAGACTCAGCCCAGCTTATGACCTGGAATCATGTTCAATTGCTGCACATGGAATTCTTCCCAAGGGTTTTAACATTTATACTCAGAGAGTGCTCAGAAGTATCACATGGGAAGAGAGTCAGGAATGGGAGCAACTGAGTGTGTGTGGCAGCACAGCTTCTAGGACGATAGTCATTGGAAAGTATAAAATACTGTTCATGTATGCAGCAGCAGCAGCAGCAAGAATTCTTTTATCCCCCAAATGGAAACAACAAGAAGGACCAACGAAAGAAAAGTGGCAGATGAAAATGATGGACTTTGTGGAACTGGTGAAGCTGAGGGGGGAAATCCGAAACCAGCACAATCAAGTTTTCCAAAACGGTTGGGGTAAATGTATACAATGCTTGAAAGATCATTGTAAGCAATTAACAACATCAGTAGGGTTATCTGAAGACTTGTAATGAGTTTTTTTTTACATTTCTATATTTATTTAAACTGTGAGGTATTTTGTAATCAGTTATATTAGAGCTGGATATATATATATATATATATATATATATATATATATATATATATATATAATGCTGTGATATAAAGGTTGGTTTTGAAAGCCAAGAGGTGGGAGGGAAGGAAGGTGACAGGCTCTAAGGAGCCAAAGAGGTAAAGTGGGTAATAATGACGTGATTATACAGGGTGAGTGTCTCCACCCCCATCGTTCTGCCGGGACACTGAGGTCCAGCTCTGAGGGCCTTCTGGTGGTTCCCTCACTGTGAGAAGCAAAGCTACAGGGAGCCAGGCAGAGGGCCTTCTCGGTAGTGGCGCCCGCCCTGTGGAACGCCCTCCCACCAGATGTCAAAGAGATAAACAACTATCTGACATTTAGAAAACATCTGAAGGCAGCCCTGTTTAGGGAAGTTTTTAATGTGTGACATTTTAATGTATTTTAATCTTTGTTGGAAGCCGCCCAGAGTGGCTGGGGAAACTCAGCCGGATGGGCGGGGTACAAATACTAAATTATTATTATTATTATTATTATTATTATTATTATTATTATTATTATTTTAAAAGAGGCCCTGTGGAACATGTGTACTCTGTATCCATGGGGCCTCTTTTAAAGGACCCACCTTGCATATGCTTAAATGGAAAATTAATTTTTTTTTATTAAAAAAAAACCACCACCACACTAACTACCAGTTAACTCTAGTTAACTCTAGGCAGAGAGCTGTTGGTAAATTCAGTTCCACCTTAAGCATTATACCTTAAGGGTTAGACATGTTGCTGAGATAGTGTGTCACATGTCTATGCATTTCCGTTTTATGCTGTATGAGTGAGTTGCTGTAGGAGCATAGGAGGAGAAGCACTGCTCTCTCTCTCTTCCAAGTGTTCTAAGATGCTGTAAATAAAACTGCTTATGGAAATACAAGATGCCTCTCACCTGCTTCGTCTTCTCCGCTAACCCTGCTTATCCCTGCGTGGATAAGCTCTGCTAATTGCGTGCCCAGGCTACTGCGGTCCCTGGGTTGTGTTCCGTTTGAGACACTGGCTCCTGAAGGGAGAGAAGAAGGGGGCTGTTGGCTTCCCAGTTTCGGTGATTGTCAGTGTTATGCAGCCTTCTGGCCACCATGGCTGCAGTTCTTACCCTGCTCACTGTGGCTGCAGTTCTCACTCAGGTCCACAATGGGTGTTATGTATTAAGTTAACTGCAGTACTCCTTCTGGCCACCGTGGCTGCAGTTCTTACCCTGCCCACTGTGGCTGCAGTTCACACTCAGGTCCACAACATGCAAATGAAGGATTGAGAGTGCTGTTCCATGGATTGGGTTGCTAGGGGAAGTTTGTTACTGTTGCAAGTTACAGAGCACTATATAAGCCAGTTGGCTAAGCTACTGTCAGTCTGGACTCAGAGCTAGAATAAAGAGCTGGTTGTTTTGAGAGCTGTGTCTTCATCCTTCTTACCCACTATTCTACAGTCGCAGCAAGAGCATTCACTTCTTGGGCTCCATGACAACTCCAGTGGTGCAATCACAGAGTGGATGAGCCCCCCACCCCCACAGGTGGCACAGGACAGCTATGGCTTCACCACCTCCACAGACAACCCCAAGCTTCTGCCTTGGGTTGGAGAGGCTGGGTTAGCAGATGAGAGGAAAACAGGGGATCCCCTCAGGTGGCCAGGGCAAGGATTTGGGGGCACGGGGGTGGAAGGACATCACTGGCAACCCTGAATGCAGATGCCTAGATGCTGGACAGCTCCCCAGGCACAATGCCTAGCCAGGGAGCTGTCCAGTGCAAAAATAAAATAAAATCTGAACCATGCCTGACCCTGGCAGCCACAACTCACTTGCCACTCCACCTGCAACATCTCATGCCACCTGGACTTGGCACCACTGCCTCCCCTGGCCCACCAGTATGACCTGAGCTCATCCATTCTCCTGGTCTACCTGCTCGATGAACAGGAGTGCTGATAGCAAAGCTGTGCCTCTGTCATAGCTGCCAAGTCTCCCGTATTCCCCGGGAACCCCCGTTTTTCCAGCTGTCCCCAGCTGAAAAAAACGGATTTTTTTTTGTTTTCCCCCGGTTTATTCTGGTGCGGCGGCCACTTTGGAACTGGGCGGAGCATGCTCAGAAGCGACTTTTGATGCAGCTCTGCCCAGTTCCAAAATGGCTGCAGTGTGACTTCTGGCGCAGCGGCCATTTTGGAACTGGGCAAATCAGCATCAAAAGTCGCTTCTGAGCATGCTCCACCCAGTTCCAAAATGGTGGCAGCGCTACTTCCGGTCTGCTACTTCCGGTCCGGTCCCTTATTTCTCTGACAGGAACTTGGCAGGTATGGCCTCTGTGCCCTCGCCCTGACCAACCCGGAGCGCTGCCAGTTCTTCTGTCTGGACTGACGTGCTCTGCCTGATGCTTGTGCCCCAACTGGAAGGCCCCCCTCCATGCCCAGAAGAACATCTCTGTGGTCCAGAAGATGCTTCTAGGCTTGCACTACCTGGCCACAGGAGACTTTGCCTGGCATGTGGGCTGGGGCTCACTCAGACCCCCAGACCTCTGCCTGAAGGTGCCTATCTGCCTTCCTGGATGCCATAGGGCAGGGGTCAGCAAAAAATTTTCAGCAGGGGGCCGGTCCACTGTCCCTCAGACCTTGTGGGGGGCCAGACTATATTTTGAAGGGGAAAAAAGAATGAATTCCTATGCCCCGCAAATAATCCAGAGATACATTTTAAATAAAAGGACACATTCTAATTAAAAACAACCTGATTCCCAGACAGTCCATGGGCCGGATTTAGAAGGCGATTGGGTTGGATCCGTCCCCTGGGCCTTAGTTTGCCTACCCATGCCATAGGGACTCACATGCAGGAGTGTAGATTTTTTGGTTGGTTGTCTTGAATAGGGTTGTTGTAGAAGAACCAAATTAAAGTGCAGGGGGAGTTGGCGCTTGAATCTCTGTGTTTCTAACATCTGGGGGTGCAGACATTATGGGAGTGTAACTAGGAATATAGTGTTATATTAACAGCTAACAATGGTGGGACAGAAAGGGTATCTCTCTGCTAAGCAAAAGCCCTCGAGGCCTCAACGAGTTCCTTCCAATTACAGCAACTTTGCCCTGTACTACAAGCCTTCCCAGTTGCCTGTTCTCCTTCAAAGTGTGTTTGTTTAATATCGGACATGTTTATATATGTTAATAGTTTGCTACAGATATCTGTCAGCCCAAACTGACAAAACCACGAACGGGAAGACTTTGCTGGTTGAAATTAACTGGCCACTTTGCTTTCGCACACCAAGGCGGAGAGCCCTCCAGAGCTGCTTAAATTATGGCTGAAATGTCTTTTATAAACACGCTTGGCACCTTTCAGGAGATTAATAGAGATAACCATTTGCCAAACGGCAACTTGCCGCGATTGAGCTTATAACCCTCGGGATTCAAGGGACACCTTTTCATATTTTGAAACTTCCTGAGAGGCAAGGCATTGGGGAGGAGTGCAATACAGCTACCCCCTCCCAACCCCCTTTCGGTCAAACTCCAACACATGAGGTTCTCAAGGATGTTCCCTCCCAGTGCACTTTGGAATCCTTGTTAAGGATGCTGGCAATCATGGCTCTTGAGGAGTCCGTAAATGACTGTGGAGGCCAAATTCTGGATCCACACATCCTTTCAGAGTGGGGACATTGGTTTCCAGGCAGGAGTTGATCACGGTGTGGATTTGCAAAGTGTGCCTTCCTCTTAGTACGTTTCTCCCTTGCGCCCTGAGTTCGAGTGTCTTCAAAGCCCATGACACTTTTGGTCAAGGCTGTTCTCCAACTGGAGCGCTCGCAGGCCAGTGTTTCCCAATCGTTGGTGTTTGTACTACATTTTTAAAAAAATTGCCTTGAGACAGTCTTTAAAGCTCTTTTGTTGACCACCAGTATTACACTTTCCATTTTTAAGTTAGTAATAGAGTAGTTGCTTTGGAAGACGATCATCAGATCAGATAGTTAACAACAACAACAACAGCTTGGCAAATCCACACAACAATATCAGCTCACATTAGGCAAGTTCTGCTTCTGTGCTTAAAAATATGTTTCATGGCTTTCTTCGATGTCCGGAAGGAACTTCGACTGCTGTCAGAGTTCTGACCTGCTTAGCCTGAAAATAAGCCACTGAAGTATGATTTTCGGCCTCCATAAACGTATTCCTTTGGTGCCAGAGGCAAACACGGATCTTTTGACTGATTAATACGAAAAATCATTTTTAATCAGAAAACATTTGCAAGATATTTTCTCAAGGCTAGTTATCGTTCGGTAGAAACATTTCGTATTCCTACAGCACCGCTTTGAGCGGGAGTTAAGAAGACATTTAGGTTTCTTTGGAAGGTAGACGTGTATTTCTGGTCTTAAAAGCAGTGTTATTGCCACCCATGCCTGAAGGGGAAACTTTGACACGCAAGGAGTACCTAGGATGGCCTATTTCTCATCTTCCCACTCAGCATCTTCAGCTGCACATCAGCAGATGTGATAACTCTCAGCGTGGGCTGTGAGAGCGCCAAGGGCAAGTTTGATTCAATAGTCAAAACCTGAGCAAGAAGGCAGAGTATGAACTTGTTCTCTGAGGTGCTTACCTTACACTGAGGTGCTTTTAAGCTCAAGTACCTGCCAGATAATTTTAATTATATCCTGCTTACCCTGAGGTAAAATACTTTTGTCAAGTTAAGAGCAATTTCCCTGTATGATCTTGAGATGAAACTCACCTCGAAAGTGTATGTTCGGAATGAGTCAAGCATTTATAGTGAGTGATTGATTACAAGCAACCATTAGACTAGTAGCAATTTACCAGTAGATAGCTGGTAATTGTTTTGCCCATTTGTGGATGAGAACGTCACTACACAGACACAGCCAATCAGAACTCCAGAGAAACAGGGGTTGTGGGCAAATGATCCTTACTACGTCCATAAAGTCTACAGATGACCGGCAGACCTATTACAATGAAGTGTACCAGAGAAATAATAATGATAATAATAATAATAATAATTTTTATTCATACCCCGCCCTTCCCAGTCAAGACCGGGCTCAGGGCGGCTAACAACAAATAATATCAACACAAGTATAAAAGAAACAATTCAGTTAAAACGCAGATTAATACAATGTTAAAATTCAATTTTAAAATTAAAAATCTACAAATAAGATAAAACCATTATGAAATAAAACCTTAGGGGAGGGTAACCGTGGGGTCAGACTGCGTCAGTCCGAAAGCCAATCGGAACAGCTCTGTCTTGCAGGCCCCACGAAAAGATGAGAAATCCCACAAGGCCCTAGTCTCCTGGGACAGAGCGTTCCACCAGGTCGGGGCCAGTACTGAGAAGGCCCTGGTCCTGGTCGAGGCCAGCCTAACCACCTTGTGGCTCGGGATCTCCAATATGTTATTATTTGTGGACCTTAATGTCCTCTGTGGGTCATACTGGGAGAGGCGGTCCCGTAGGTACAAGGGTCCTAAGCCGCATAAGGCTTTAAAGGTCAAAACCAGCACCTTAAACCTGACCCTGTACTCCACCGGGAGCCAGTGCAGTTGGTAAAGCACTGGATGAATGTAATCCCACGGCTGGGACCCTGTAAGGAGCCTCACCGCAGCATTCTGCACCCGCTGGAGTTTCTGGGTCCTTTCTTCATAAAATTCTCTGGAGGGTTTGCCCATAGATGTCAATGTCAGAACTGTGGGATGGAAAGCCAGCTGGGTTGGCCCCAACCAGAGCGTTGCCCTTCTCAGCCTCGCTGCTTTGGAGATCCATCAGGCATCCTCCTCTGACGTATATCTGCTACTCGAGCTATTTAGCAGGAGCACACATTTCTTCAGCAGTGTAAACACACAACAGATCAGGCTCGAGGAGTGGATACTATACTAAGCTGCACATTTATTGAACATAAATCAGGAAAAACAAAAACATGGCCTCTCTCCTTGTCGTTCTTCTCGGAGAGAGAGGAAACAAAAGCAATACAGAGTGGATGTTCCGCTCACGAATGTAAACAGACATGTGACATGTAACAATCCCACGTATCTGCAGCAAGGGTGGAATGGAATTCCCAGCAGTCAACCCTTTTACACCTGATGACCTAGCAGTCTGATCTGGGGTTGTGGGTCTCTGGCATCAATGCCCTCTTCTCATCAGTAGTAGGACTTTGGTTGGCTGGGAACATCAAAGATGCCAAGTGCTATGCAGGAATTTCAAATAAAGTATCCATGACATATGACCATCCAACCCATGGCTCCCCAAACTAAGGCCTGGAGGCCAGATCCAGCCCAATTGCCTTCTAAATCCGGCCCGCGGACGGTCCGGGAATCAGCGTGTTTTTACATTAGAATGTGTCCTTTTATTTAAAATGTATCTCTGGATTATTTGCGGGGCATAGGAATTCGTTCCCCCCCCCCTCAAAATATAGTCTGGCCCCCCACAAGGTCTGAGGGACGGTGGACCAGCCCCCTGCTGAAAAAGTTTGCTGACCCCTGATCCAACCTCTGCTTATAAACCCTCAAGGAAGGAGAATCCATAACCTTTTGAGGTAGTCCTTTCAATGGTTGAACAGAAAGTTATTCCTAATGTTTAGTCAGAATTTCCTTTCTTGTAACTTGAAGCCATTGGTTCATGTCCTATCCTCTAGAGCAGCAGAAAAAAGCTTGCTCCATCCTTCATGTGGCAGCCCTTCAGATATTTGAAGATGGCTATCATATCTCCTCTCAGTCTCCTCTTTTCCAGGCTAAACATACCCAGCTCCCTCAACCGTTCCTCATAAGGCTTGGTTTCCAGACCCTTGATCGTCTCAGTCACCCTCCTCTGCACATGTTCCAGTTTGCCAATATCCTTCTTAAATTGTGGTACCATGGAGTTGCCGATGAGAAAAGCCTCCCCCTAGTCGGGCGGAAGGAGTTCTGGACGCGCTCGGAGGATTTATGAGTTGTGACGCACTTTAAATTGGAGCAGCGACCTGAAGCTAAGTTCAGCTATAGGGCAAGGAGATCCATTAATTTACCAAGAGTTTATGGTTTGATGTTTGGGTCTCCTGCCTGAAAAAGCTGTAAATTCTATAATGATCGTGAATCTTCATGGCTGTGAGAGAAAGCGAAAGTGATTTGAGCTTTTTGAGATGGCGCTGCTTCGGGCTGCTTCGACGCAACAAGGAGCTCCATTAAGAAGATTTATGGGGAGGCTGGACTGATTAACTCACACAGGAGAAAGAACATCTGTGAATCTTTGTTTGATATTTACCTCAGCGGCTGGGAAACAATCGGATGAAAGTGGAAAACATCTATGTGACTGTAAGGGGAAGATCTGGATTATTATGAACTTGGAGGACGATTTGAACTTTAGAAAAAAGACGGCAGTGGACAGTTGCGAGGAATTCCCAATTTCTTGAAGCATGGGAACCCAAATAAAAAATTCTTTAGATGATTTGGCATAACATTCAGTTTGATTGATATATATATGTGTATAATTTGAAATATTGAATGTGATATAATTGGTTTTAATTGGAAAATTAATAAAAATATTTTTTTTTTTTAAAAAAAATTGTGGTACCAAGAACTGGACACAGTATTCCAGGTGTGGTCTGACTAACGCAGAATAGAGCACTACTACTTCCCTTAATCTGGACCCTACACTTCTGTTGATGCAGCCTAGAACAACATTAGCCTTTATTGCTGATGCTTTTTCTTCTTCCTTTGGCAATCACTCGTAACCGAGTAAGATTGTCTTCCATAAACACGGTTTTAACAATGAGTCCGTAAGTGACTGTGGAGGCCAATTCTGGATCCACACGTCCTTCCACCGGGGGGGGGGGCATAGGTTTCCAGGCAGGAGTTGATCACTGTGTGGATTTGCCAACCGTGCCTTCCTCTTAGCACATTTCTCCCTTGTGCCCTGAGTTCGAGTGTCTTCAAAGCCCATGACACCTTTGGTAAAAGCTGTTCTCCAACTGGAGCGCTCGCAGGCCAGTGTTTCCCAATTGTTGGTGTTTATACTACATTTTTAAAAATTTGCTTTGAGACAGTCTTTAAGCCTCTTTTGTTGACCACCAGCATTACACTTTCCATTTTTAAGTTTGGAATAGAGTAGTTGCTTTGGAAGACGATCATCAGGCATCCGCACAACATGACCAGTCCAACAAAGTTGATGTTGAAGAATTGCTTCAACACTGGTGATCTTTGCTTCTTCCAGTACACTGGCATTAGTTCGCCTGTCTTCCCAAGTGATGTGTAAAAATTTTGTTCAGCTTGTGGATCCCTTCCATATGTACTACTGGCAAGCCGGGTGTCCCCTATCTTATATTGGTGCAGCTGATTCTTCCTGCCTAAGTGCTGAACCTTACATTTGTTCCTATTGAAATTCATGTTGCTAGTTTTGGCCTAGTTCTCCAGTCTGTTAAGGTCATCTTGAACCCTGATTCTTTATTCTAAGTACTGTATTAGTTATCCTTTGGCGTCATCTACAAATTTGATGAGCATCCTCTCAATCCCTTTGAGGAGCTGAGCAGGGGCAGGTCACTCATAAGGGACAGTAAATGGATAAGAGATGGGATTTACGATGCTGCCCGAGGCTTGGATGGGATGAAGGATTTTGTGCCTCTCCCACCTCCTACCAGAAATGCCATGCATGAAATTTCCTCTATTTGCATTATCAATAAACCCCCTGTTCCCCATCACCAGTCTTCTGTTGGGCTCTTGAATGAGGCTGAGGCCACCATTTATTAAAATTCACTTGTTAGACTAAGAATGCAGCCTGCTTCTACAAACCGTTGGAGCAACAAGGTCTCCTGGTTCTCACATTACATACCATGCGCGGCAGAGTCCCACATTAGCAAGGCCCAATTAAACCAAGCCGTTGATTAAACAAGCCAATGAGAGTAATTAGCTTAATTAGATTCTTTCCATAATGGCGCTGCACTATTGTAGAGAGTCCAGCAAAAGAATAAAGCGAATCCAACTTTTCTTCTTCGTCTTCTCCCGTAGTAATTAGAATTGGCTGGTGCAATTTTTAAACTCGCAGGTCTGAATAGTGGCTCAGGGCATTGTGGTGGGGGAGAGAATGATTAATGAAGGTGAGGATATGGAAAGCAAACAAAAAGAATGGAATGTATCTCAAATGAATGAAGAGGAGGCAGCCTTGGTAAGAAACAGCATCTTATATCCAGCTGCAGTTGCTAAAGGGTCTGTCTCAAGTACGCTGCAGCGACACTGCTTCGTTCGGAAGAGGAGACGTTGCCCCCCTCACCTTTATTCTCATATTGTCTTCTATTCAGGTGTAAATTCAATTCTGTTAAAAGAAGCCCCCCTTCCTCTTCAAGAGCACATACAAGCTCAGCGATCTGGTGTGTGCATGCACTAAAAGTATTTTCACATCTATCAGTGTATGACAATAATTATAGATGACCTTTCCTATGGGCTAAAGACATCTCACACGCCTCACCTCAGCAATCCCTATAGCTCTGGATGGCACTAATTTACTCCCCATATTGCAGGTGGAGAGAGGAGCAAGTGGGCTTGCCTAATTCCATCCAGTGAGTTGACAGCTGAACTGAATTGAATACAAAAACTTCTTAGGATATAGCTCCTGTTATGCCATTATGCTGCTCTGTACTAGTGAGGGGGAGAAATTCTCTTTGGTTCACATTCAAACCTACCTAATGCACCCTTTCCCAACCAAGACACGAACTTAAATGCAACTATCCTTCAAAACTTGCATTTTCCTGAATTTTGCAACACAGTTTACAATCCTAAAAATGCATATAGCAGAGGGAAGTCTGCGCAACAATATGCAGAGTTTTGAAAGAATTGGGGAATGTGTTATATTACAGGAAATGATTCACAAAAATGTGGATACCAGGAGAAATGTGCATGAAAATGCATACATTTTGTGTAGATTTTTTAAAATAATAATAATAATAATAATAATAATAATAATAATAATAATAATAATAAACCTTTATCACAAACTGATACAGAAGTGAAGCGAACTGAACTTAGGACTGGAGAACTGAGAAACCGAGAAAAAGACTAATATACTTCCATTGTTATAAGCCAAGTGTTTCTTTATTTTGGGGTACTGGCAAATTCTTCTAGTTGCTCGAGCACGTCTCCTGTATCACCTCTGAGATTTTAAGCAGTAAATTACCTCACAGAATACGCACAAAAATTGACAGGTTGCTTCCAAGTGCTTGCAATACTAATTTTGACAGCCATCATATTGTTTTCTTCTGTCTGTTTAATGAATTTAGATGCCTCTCTTTGGTGTGAAATATTCTCAGAAGAGCTAGCACTGAGAATAATAACAAACAGAGCACTGCGCTAGAAAAATAAAATCAAATGAAACAGAAATAGAAAATAGAAAAGAAACAGAAAATTAAAAAACCTTTTGGCTGGTGCCTAAATGACCACACAATTGGTGTCAACGAAGCCTTCTTGGGGGAAAGGTTTACATTGCTTTTTTCCCAGTCGTCACCCCAACGCAGGGAAACCAAAATTATTGTTTACAAAACTATTGTACTACCAACCTTACTGTATGCTTGTGAAACGTGGACCACTTATAAACGCCATCTCCAACTCCTCGAAAGATTCCATCAATGGTGACTCCAAAATTTTTTACACATCACTTAGGAAGACAGGAGAACAATAAGAAGCAAATATCACCAGTGTTGAAGCAATGATTCTTCAACATCAACTTTGTTGGACTGGTCATGTTGTGCGGATGCCTGATGATCGTCTTCCAAAGCAACTACTCTATTCCAAACTTAAAAATGGAAAGTGTAATGCTGGTGGTCAACAAAAGAGGCTTAAAGACTGTCTCAAAGCAAATTTTTACTTCATTGTTAAAACCGTGTTTATGGAAGACAAGCTTACTCGGCTATGAGTGATCGCCAAAGAAGAAGAAGTCACTTCTAAGGCGGGGGGTGGCTGAAGGGGGACTTCCAATGATTATTGCAGCACACAGGCAGCCTGGTACAGATGTAGCCATCAGCACAAACCAAAAGTAAGTAAAGAATATTAATAATAATATGTCGCTTAATTGCCCCAGCTACTCTGGGCAGCTCCCATCAAAATAGTAAAAACACAGTAAAACATCAACCTTTAAAAAATTCCACAGGCAGGAGCCACTGCAGAGAAGGCCCCATTCTCGTGTTGCCACCCTCCGGATCTCTTGAGGAGGAGGCACACAAAGGAGGGCCTCAGAGGATGATCTCAGGGTCTGGGTAGGTTCATATGGAAAGAGGTGGTCCTTGAGGTATTGCGGTCCTGAGCCGTTTAAGGCTTTATAGGTAAAGACCAGCACTTTGAATTGGGCCCGGGAACTAATTGGTATCCAGTGCAGTTGGACCAGGATCGGTGTAATATGCTCGGACCGTCCTGCTCTGGTGAGCAACTTGGCTGCTGAATTCTGCACTAGCTGAAGTTTCCGAACCGTCTTCAGAGGCACTCAAGATGCTTCCACCACCGGTTGGGGAAGTAAATGTCCACACACGATATGAGCCACAATCCATATTGGTTCTGTCGTTTCTTCGGAAATGCTGCGTTTGAGACCCAAATGGAGGAAAGGAACAGCCTAGCTGCATTTGAAGCTCCATTAAAAAGCAGATAAAAATACAATCCCTTTTGGAATCTAACCCTTCAATCTCTGAAGAGCGCCAGGTTGTTGTTGTTGTTGTTTTTTACTGGAGAACGGGCAAGCCATAAAAAAACCAACAACATTGCAGCCATTTCACAAGTTGCCCTGGAATGCTGTAGTAGTGAAACCCTGTGTGAACAAATCTCCCCCCTCCCCAAAAAGCCCAAACCAAAAAACCCTAATGTCAGGTGTTGTTCCTCCTCGGAACCCAACCCTGAGCAGCTTGGGCCCCCCCCTCGCTTCGCCTCACAATGCTGCCGAGAGACTGCAATGGCCCCGTTTTACATGAAAAAGGGCCCTATTGAGGCTCGCTGGGCCAAGGAGTAGGAATTATTAATCACTCCTCCCAAAGGACCTGCCCAATTCATGGCAACCTAACTTCAAATCAATTAGTTCATTTGTCCTCCCCTGTAGCTGTCCGGCGCACAATGGCGACATCTCCCGCAAAAGAAGACACACGGGGGGGGGGGGGAGAAACCACAAAGATTGCTTGTCCTAATGAGCAATTAGGAAAGTGTGTAGGTTTCCTCTTTCTTCGGCCCATTCGGAGGCCTGAATTCTAAAAGTGATGCTTTTCTTCTCAACTTCCTGTTTGTCAAATGAAGTGCTAATCATGGCTCCTTTGGGGGGGGGGCGAAGGGGGTGGTGGAATAGCACAACCTCTAGCCGGCCAAAGTTGGATGAGGTGAAGTGGCTTCGTCCGCAGCGACGGGTAGCTGGAAGAGGAAATAATCAGGAGCGGTGTGTCCCCCACCCCTTTGGAAAACACGCTGCCCTCCAAGCAGTTCCACACACCTGAGTTAAAATCGGCACATCACTTGTTAGTCATGCCAACGCTCTGAGGGGGCTTACACAAGGGGCAATAAGGGGGGGCGGTGGGGGCGGGCCACCCCGGGTGTCACCACTGGGGGGTGACAAAATGCCAGGCGGCACTCGCCGTAGGGCCTGCAGCGCACCTGAGCCACACGTCTCTCCCCGAATGGTCTGCCCGCTGCCTCCCCCTCAGCTGTAGGGTGGCTGAGTGGGAGGAGGTAGGCGGGCTCCTCAGAGGCCCCACGGAGCATCCTGCCCTGGCAGGCCCCGCCCCCTGGGCTGCTGGCCCCGCCCCTGGGCGCAGGGCATGCGCACCGCCCCAGGCGCCCAATCGGCTTGCTCTGCTGCTGGCGATAAGCATGCCTTTTGGTCTCTTTCCCTTATGAAAGTTGTGTGGGAGACTGCGGTCACACCCAACAACGCAGATTCTTGCTAGTTAATAGGGGCAAATGACCACAGAGCTGTATTACTGATCGGCAGAGACTCAAACCATAGACAATGTAGTTGACAAACAGGGCTTTGTGTGATGTCATTTCCCTTCCTCACCTGGGAGGGAAAGAGCATACTGTAAAGTCCTGTTTCCTTCCCTGTTCCCTTTCTTTCTCTTCTTGACCAGCCATGAGGGCAAATGCGCTTGCTCCAGTCCTAGACACATGCCTGAGACTGTACTGTAAATATAAGTATTTTATCTGCATAGTTTTTAGGCGGTGAACTGGACTTAACTAAAATCAGTGCTTTTTTCTGGGGGGGATGCAGGGGTAAACATACCCCCTAAACATTTTGTGAATCTAAGTTTGGCCTCATTGAGGGGCAGTATTTCAATATGAGTGGGAAAATGAGGCTACCCCTAAACATTTTTTTTAAAGCACTGACTAAAATAAGGCTGAGCAGCCTCTTCCTACATGCTTCAATTTTGCTGCTAGGAATGGGACTTTAAACTCTGTTCAACCCACACACGTGGGGGGCCTGGAGGAATCAATTGTAATATATCCTCTCCTTTTAAAACCTATGCCACCCTGTTATACCCAATTCCCTCAACCGTTCCTCATAAGGCTCGGTTTCCAGACCCCTAGCACATGCTCCAGCTTCTCAATATTCTTCTTCTCAATATCCTTCTTAAATTGTGGCGCCATAGAATTGGCCACGGGACCTCAGGTATGGTCTGACTAAGGCAGAATAGAGCGGTAGTATTACTTCTCTTGATTGGGACACTAGACCAGGGGTCCCCAAACTAAGGCCTGGGGGCCGGATGCGGCCCAATAGCCTTCTCAATCCGGCCCACAGACGATCCAGGAATCAGCACGTTTTTACATGAGTAGAATGTGCCCTTTTATTTAAAATGCATCTCTGGGTTATTTGTGGGGCATAGGAATTCGTTCATATTTTTCCCCAAAAATATAGTCCAGCCCCCCCACAAGGTCTGAGGGACAGTGGACTGGCCCTCTGCTGAAAAAGTTTGCAGACCCCTGCACTAGACCTATGTTGATGCGTCCTAGAATAGCATTAGCTTTTTTTGCTGCTACATCACACTGTTGCCTCGGGTTAAACTTGTGGTCTACTAAGACGCCCAGAAGACAAAGTCGATTCAAGCTTTCTGGTGAAAAACTCAACATGAGCTCCCAGTACTGGTGGGGGTTTTTTTGGAGGAGAGGAGAGGGGGGGGGAAGGCGCCTGCCTGATGTGGGAGAGTTTGTCATTTGGTGTTGTCCGTATGGAGAGCTAATGTTACATTTTTTTATATGCTCAAACTTTCAACACACACACACACACACACACACACACACACACACACACACACAGAGAGAGAGAGAGAGAGAGAGAGAGAGACTCTAATTTGGAAAGAGCCCTGGCCATCCTGACTCCAGTGGCCCCACAAAATAACTCCACATTGTTATTTACTTATTTGTTGTCATTGCCAATCTAGGGTTTAACCTTTCCTTATATCTTGGTTGACAGATGCAGTGACTCAAGTAAGATTGCTTGGTGCCTACATGCTACCCAGTGGAAAGCATTTTGTAGCAAATAATTATAGGTTGTCCTTGGTGAGAAAGCAAAAAGGAAGCCCCCCACTGAAGCAGCACAGACTGTTTCTGTTAGGCTTTCTTTCTTTGTGTGTAATTATTTAAAGAGAAAACATATCCAAGCAGAAAGGCATCCATATGATGGGAGTTTGAATGGCTGGCGAAGCCACTGTAAAACACGGAGACATTGGTCGAAGGCGAAACTTGCAAAATTGTAAATAAGCACCTATACCATGCGGCTCCCTTTTGACGACCCTGCGATTCTGCGGTGGTGTATTATTTCTAATATGGGTTAAACATATATCTGTGATTTTCCATTCCTGCGGTGAGAATTACATATTCGCATGCAAAGGAAATTGTCCTGAACAGGCTGCAGAGATTGTGAATATGTTTGTGGATCCAAAGAACAAAGATCAACGTGCAATTAAACCAAGTCTCTAAGTTTAGAAAAAGGGGTTTTTGTTTGGCTTTCATGTGACCAACAGCCATAAACACAATTCCAGTTGCTCCTAATCCTATAGGAATCCTAACCCTTCCCTCTCAAATGTATTCATGGGTGAAACTCATCAGCTTCCTCGACATTTTCAGGCCAGCTGAGAAACTTGCCTTCCGCCAATCAAACCTCCAAACATACACACACACACACACACACACACACACACACACACACACACACACCATTTCCCAAGCACACCGATTTCAGGGTTAGTGATACTGACTACAACTGCTGCACTTTATTGCTAGAGAAGCTGTTCCAACTCTTTGAAGAAGTGACCTCTTGGTGTTTTTAGTGTAGCTCCAAATTCTTGTTAAACAAGTCAAGAACACTCAGCCTGTTTCTGACCTCGTGTCAGGATATGAGCTTTACAGGACTGAGGCCCTCCTGAGCTTGTTCTGGAGAAGCAAGGCACGGCTGCTCAGGTGCTCTTTGCCACAGCAACACGTTCTCTGTCTTGTTGCATCTGGCCTCTTGCTTCCTGCCTCCTGACCTTTGCCTTCGTGATTCCTGCCTCCTGACCTTCGGACCCTCACCCAGGGCCGGCTCTAGGGGAAGGCTGGGTGGCGCGGGGCACCCACCCACCAGCCCAGCAAGAAACGGGGCAGGGGTGCCGGAGTGATCTCCGCACCAGGGCGCCCGACATGCTTAAGATGGCCCTGCCCTCACCTTTTGGCCCCTTTCTTATTCAATTTCTATATCAATGACATTGTTTCAACTATGAAGGCCCTAAACCAATCTGCCCCCTCCTTACAACAGCTCAAGATCCCCATATTACTCTATGCGGACGACATGGTGATACTTTCATTAACCAAGCAGGGCTTAAACAACATGCTCAGAGGGCTCATGACATATTGTGATACCAACTCCCTCAAAATCAATTTCACCAAAACCAAAATTCTTACTTTTGGCACGAAAACTCGGAAGTCACTATGGAATTTTGAGGGCCACCCCATTGAATATTGTTCAGCATTCAAATATTTGGGAATCACTTTTCAGCATGGGCTTAGCTGGTCAGCTCACCTAAATATGACCATCCTGGCCGCCCGTAGAACCATCAAAGCCTTGGAGAAATTCTTCTATGCAAAAGGCGGCCAGTTGGTTCCACCAATCAGGAAAGCATTTATCAGCAAAGTCCTCCCATTGTTACTGTATGGGGTCGAAATTTGGGGGTGGAATTTAAATATACTACAACGGCTGGAGATTCTACAAAACTCATTTGCACGAAAGATACTGGGTCTCCCCAAGGGCTCGGTTGCTGCACAGTTAAGAACAGAACTGGGCCTCCCTTCCATTGTTGCGAGAGCCCACATTAGAATTATCTGTTTTTACTGCAAATTAATAACTGCCCCAGGTTCCCTATTAGCCAGGCAAGCCTTTTTAACTTGCTCCCAAAGTAACAAATGGTCTAAGGGCATGGAGACTATTATTACACGCTACTCCCTCCCAGAATTCGACACGCTGTCATCTTGGGACCAACATAAAATCCGGGCCTGGATTCTTACAAGGGACAAGGCCATGGACCGGGCACGGTCCACCACAGCCCGCCTCTCTATGTGGTTTCCTAAAGTGAAAGTGGTAAGATCACTTGCCAACTACTTGAAAGACCTGATGGAGCCCAATTTGAGAAGAGCGTTCACTATGGCCCGTTTCCATTCTATACCCACGGCCTTCCTGCAGGGGATTTACTCTAAGACCCCTATTACTCAGCGCCTATGCCCATGCACAATGAATGAAATAGAGGATTTTCTACATTTCTTCTTCTACTGCCCCATTTATGAGCCAATAAGATCTAAGCTCCTCCTCTTGATCCCGTCCACCATTACATCTAAGGAAGACTGTTTGAAATTGCTTCTCGTGGACGCACATCCCCTAACTTCACGTGGGGTGGCAATCTTCATAGTGCAGGCTCTGAAACTCAGGGCTACCCTGACAGGGTAGTGTGTCCTAGACCTGGACCTGTTTTAATTCTTTCTATTTCATCTTTTAACTGAATGTGCCGAGCCTATTTTGGGCTATTTTATGCTTTACATATATCTGCATATTAGATTTTTGGTGCTGGCACCTAAATCTTTGCGTTATTGACTTAGGGTAATTTAAATGTTATTACACCAGCAATATCGCCTTGAATTATGCTTTGTTGCTTGTCTCTGGCATTTTGTATTGTTTTATTTTGCTATGGCTGTATGCTAACGCAATAAAGGTTTGAGATTCCTGCCTCCTGACCTTCGTCTTTGTGATTCCTGCTTCCTGACCTTCGGACCCTCGCCTGTGAGACTTCTTGCTTCTCAACCTTTGGACCCTTGCCACCCGGACTCTCGGCCCTGCTCCCTCACCGCCATCTTGCCCCCGGTCCTGACGTCCTCAGCCGGGGCTTCAACCGCCTGCCGACCGGACCGTGACACCTTGAGCCATTGTTATGTCATTAAACTGAGAAAAACTAACGCAGTAGGCATTACCAGAGGCCTTCTTGCTGGGGATATGAGACAGTGAAATCCTAAAGAGAGCATAAACAGTATTTATGTATGTGACTACAGTGGCAAGGGTTTTTTTTATGCACGGAAATGGAAGGAGGAGAGAACACACTCAAAGGAGGAATGGTCAGGGGGAATCTTGGAATACGCAGAGATGGCAAAATTGGTGGCACTGTTAAAATATATAAACTGCCCTGATGTGATTATTGGCACAAGGTCACCCCAGCATCGGACCTTAATCCATAACAACAGCCCTGTCTCTTTTGGCTAAAATATGAGTTCTGAGGTGCTCTTTCATTTCTCTCATTCCTTATGTTTTATGCTTTCTGCATGACTTCCCATTGTTTTTCTTCCCTCCTTTAACTGAAGCCCTTTGGTGGTGCAGGCGGCGCTGAGGTCTAAACCACTGAGCCTCTTGGGTTTGCCGATCGGAAGGTCGGCTGTTCGAATCCCCACGATGGGGTGAGCTCCCATTGCTCTGTCCCAGCTCCTGCCAACCTAGCAGTTTGAAAGCACGCCAGTGCAAGAAGATAAATAGGTACCACTCCAGTGGGAAGGTAAACGGCGTTTCCGTGCGCTCTGGTTTCCGTCGCAGTGTCTCCATGTGCCAGAAGCGGCTTAGTCATGCTGGCCACATGGCACAGAAAGCTGTCTTTGGACAAACGCCGGCTCCCTTGGCCTGAAAGCGAGATGAGCGCCACAACCCCATAGTCGCCTTTGACTGGACATAACTATCCAGGGGTCCTTTACCTTTATCCAGAGTGCATTCTACTGTGACTGCATTGCCTCTATGAAGCCTATGTTTGAAGGCACATTCCTTGCACCGTTCATCATCCAAACCACACATAATTTTCACCCCACCACCGTCCTGTCTTTCTTTGTTTAAATTTTAAAGAGAACAGTGGTATGCCCAGCATGGTGTAGAAAGGACTTATCCTGGCTCAGCGTGCTTTGCGACAGAGGTTCTTGGGCTTGAGATTTTCCTGGTTATGTTTGCTTCTCCTCCTCTCACCAGTTTACAGTATTCCCCTTTGTTTGCGGTGGAAATTTCTATGGGGTGTGTGTGAATAAAACCCCAGAGCAAGGAGCCTGAGTGTGAACTTCTGCCTATCTCTGCTCATACTGTCTCAGCACCTCTTCTAGCATGGGAACTTCATTTTGCAACGTTTACCCAAGACTGGTTTCCATGGTTTTCTTCTTTCTTACTGACAAGGTCTCTCTTAGACTTTTGGACTCTCACGTAACCATTGTACTAGAGCTTGCTTTCCTCTCTATTGCGCCGCGGCTGGGATGATCCACAACCTTCTGTAGCTGTAGCCGTTCCTTAAAGGTTCAGCAGACTAGTGATGGATGGGCAGGAGATTTCGGGAGATCAAGGCCACTTCCTGAAAGCTCCATTTTTAAGAAGCCTTGACTGTGCCATTGCCATTGTGGAGTGCATGGCAGCCTGGCTTGCGACAGTCCAATAGTAGCTTTTGAAAGG
Source organism: Zootoca vivipara (assembly GCF_965207765.1). NCBI lineage: Eukaryota > Metazoa > Chordata > Lepidosauria > Squamata > Lacertidae > Zootoca > Zootoca vivipara. The sequence continues at coordinate 8,961,474 of NC_142588.1, read as the reverse complement.
AGCATTAACCTCAACAGGGGATGGTTTCTAGCAGAGAAATGTTGGGTTGATGTTTTCATCGCTCTGCTGTACAACTTCTTTCCCCAGGATGCTATGCCATTTCTCTGATGAAAATAGGGAGGTCCTATATAATAACCCAGGTGGCGCTGTGGGTTAAACCACAGAGCCTAGGGCTTGCTGATCCGAAGGTCGGCGGTTCGAATCCCAGCGACGGGGTGAGCTCCCGCTGCTCGGTCCCAGCTCCTGCCAACCTAGCAGTTCAAAAGCACATCAAAGTGCAAGTAGATAAATAGGTACCGCTCCGGCCGGAAGGTAAACAGCGTTTCTGTGCACTGCTCTGGTTCGCCAGAAGCAGCTTAGTCATGCTGGCCACATGATCTGTCTGCGGAGAAATGCCGGCTCCCTTGGCCTATAGAGCGAGATGAGCGCCGCAACCCCAGAGTCGTTCGCAACTGGACTTAACTGTCAGGGGTCCCTTTACCTTTACCTTTAAAGTCTGATCAGTAATGTAATATAGAAACGTATTTGTGTAGGTCTGCATTTTAATGTATATATGTACAAATTGGTTATGTCCCTGTATTTTAACACTGTATCTATGGATATTTTCCACAGTGTGGAAAGTATAGAATAACTTTCCCCCCCTTTTTTGGAACCAGCATAGTTGCAACAACAAATAAACATTGAGCTAAAAAATGTTCCAACACTTTCTTTGCACAAAGAGGTAATTTGGTTCCTTCCACAAATTTCTGAGTCTTTCATTACTTCCAAGCAAACTGGGAGAAGCTGCCAAAGAAATCTGGAATTACACAGTTTTGACAGCGGGTTATTTAGTTGAGTGGACTTTTTCTGAACTCCAAGGAGGGGGTCTCATGACCCTCCAGAAGTTCTAAACCGGTCAGGGGAGCAAGGCATCTTGCCCAGACATGTGTCAACAAAGCCATTCAACCACACTGGTTTTTCAGCCTTGGGCCTGAGCATAGCAGGACTTGGTGTGCCACAAAGGTCTCACCTCCTGTGTGAGAGGGAGTTGATACCAACAGGCTACTATTATAAGCACTTACGCCCCAACACTGGATGCCAATGAAGATATTACAGAATTTTTTTACTCTCAGCTGGATACCATCCTATCAGAGATGCCGAAGGAAGTTAAAATTATCCTCCTGGGTGATTTTAATGCAAGAGTTGGGCGAGATTTCAATCTGTGGCCTGGGACTATTGGGAAAGAAGGAATTGGCAACAGCAACCAGAACAGAATCTTACTTTTGACTATATGTTATTACCAATATACTCTTTCGACAGAAAAATAAATTTAAAACGTCATGGAGGCATCCTCAGTCAAACCCCTGGCACCTTAGACTATGTTATTGTCCATGCTAAAAAAGATCGCCGTGATGTGCTCCTTACCAGAGCTATGACAAGTGCCGATGACTGCTGGACAGATCACCGACTAATAGGCTCCACGATGGCTATCAAGATTATACCTCAACGTAGGATTCAAAGGAAGGAAACCAAGGCGCAAAACGAACACTCAAGCCCTTTCAGATCCAATTAAGTGGGATTGCTTTCAAACCACTCTTAAGGACCATCTGCTTTCAAAATTCCCTGATACCATCGAGAAACACTGGACCATGCTAAAAACATCCGTTTTTTGGTGTGGACCTGATCCAGCAAAGTAATAAAAAAATTCTAGATTATTTCGAGACCAGAATGGATGGAGTTTTCCGATGCTTAGTATTAGTTCAAAATCAGGGGTTCTCCTCTGTTCAAGGGCAGATTTTATATTATATATATTAATGCTATGTTTTGTCCCCGCTTCCCTGGTATTTGTGATTGTAGATACTTCTACTGTTCCCATGTTTTGTAATGGCCATTGTGCCGCAGACGAATAAAATGACTAATATCTGTACTTCTATACATGTGAGTAGTATATGACAATGTCTGGGGGTTGGTTTGTTGGTTTGCTGTTGTTTTTATTTTTATTTTTGGTTCTCATATTGTAATTTTACGTTGTGAACTGCCCTGAGATCTATAGTTGAAGGGCGGTATACAAATTTAATAAATAAAATAATGTCTAATGATAATTGTGGTATTGCTGCTGGCTGTGCCAGTGGGGTTGGTGGAGGGGGGGAGCCCTCAAGCATTGTTGAGTGTTGTAATGCATTTTGTATGCAGGGACGCATGCTGGGTGTGGCTTTGTCACAGAGTGGTACCTTAGTTTACAACCATAATCCATTCCGGAGGTCCGTTTGTAAACCAAAACAGGTTGTAACCCAAGGCGCGCTTTCGCCAATGGGGCCTCCAAAAAAAAATTTGTTCGTAATCCAAAAAATAAAATAAATGGGTTGTAATCCAAAGAAAGCTTGCAAACCGGGACACGTACTTCCAGGTTTGATGTGTTTGTAATCCAAAATGTATGCATACCAAGGTACCACTGTACAGTGGTGCCTCGCTTAACGAACGGCCTGTAAGACGAAATTTTCGCTTAAATAAAGGATTTTTCTAGCGGAGGTTGCCTCGCTAGACGAATTCGTTTTACAAAAAATCCATCTAGCGAATCACGGTTTCCCATAGGAATGCATTGAAATTCAATTAATGCGTTCCTATGGGCAAAAAAAATCAAAATCAAAAAAATTCAATACATTCCTATGGGATTCGCTAGACGAATTTTTCGTTATAAGAATAGACCCATGGAACGAATTAAATTCGTCTAGCGAGGCACCACTGTATATTCTTAGGACCCACCTTATATATTATCACGACATTTTAAGCTTTTAAAAAAGCTTCTGATGTTGCGTATTATAGTATTTTAATATTAATATTGTTTTTAAGTTGTTGCAACCCACTTTGGGGCCTCAGGGTGAAGGGCGGGTAATAAACTGTAGCAATAATCATAATAATTGCAAGTTCATTGGCTCCATGCGTGGGCATCGTTGCTGGTTCAGACCCTGATTGGTGGGCTTTCATTGAGTTTTCCTTTTTTATAATAAATTTTATTTAATTTTCAATTTTACAAACTTTAAAATATCCAATGACTTCCCTTCTTTTCTTTCTATGGTTCATTTGACATATCATGCATCCCTGCATATTTTACTGTAACCATTGAAATCAGTTTTCCACTTTTATATCCATCAACAATTATTTGCTCTGTTGAATTTATCTTTAATGCTGCCAGCGTTTTCAGCTGTATACAGTTATTTTCCATATGTTCAATAAATGTTTTCCAATCCTTTTGAAATGTATAGTCATTCCTTGGTTCTCGAACGCCTTGTGACTCAAATGTTTTGGCTCCCGAATGCTGCAAACCCGGAAGTGAGTATTCCGGTTTGCAAACTTTTTTTGGAAGCTGAACGTCCAATTGCGGCTTCCGATTGAGTGCAGGAAGCTCCTGCAGCCAATCGGAAGCTGCGCCTTGGTTTTCGGAAGTCAGACGGACTTCCGGAACGGATTCCGTTCGAGAACCAAGGTACGACTGTATGTTCTTCTTGCTCCCTTATTCTGTATGTTAAATCTGCAAGTTGTGCATATTCTGTCAACTTAAGTTGGCAATCCTCTTTGGTTCGCACCTATTCATTTTTGGGCTAGCAAAACACGGGCTGCAGTTGTTGCATACATAAATAACCTTTTCTGACACCTAGGAATTTCAGTCTGGGTTGTCCCCAACAAAAAGGACCCTAGTTCTTTTTTGGGGGGGAGGAAGTAGTTATAAACATTTTTTTCAATTCATCATGAATCATCTCCCAATACACTTTTACCTTTTTACATGTCCGGCTTTCATTGAGTTTTCAGAGACATTGAGAGGCGTGCTTGTTTTCTCTCTGCCATTTTCTGATTTTCTATTATGCATGTTTTCCTCTCTTCTACTGGGCCAAGTGGGTATAGGATATGGCAGCCATTCCACTCCATAGCTCAAGTATAGGATTGGGTGGGTGGTTGTTCAGCCCCCCCACTTCTGTTTTTTAAGTACTGTATTCTTTCTCTGGTCCTCACTTTTCGGAAGAAACAGGAACTGTGAAGAACCTCTTGGAAAATGTCCCGTCCACAGTTTCCTACGCAGATGCAACACTGCATGCCAATAGCAGAGAGGGTTTCACTCTTAGGTCCAAATTAGTTTTCTGTATGTCTTGCTTCATGGCTTTTCTTTTTTATATATATTTCATCAAAGTGGGCACATTTGCACAACATGTTTCACCACATAGCAAAGCTACAGCTTAAGTCTATGAACATTAATGATGTGCAATAATATGGTTGGAATTGGCAGGCTGCGTTGGCAGTCACAACCGGAAATAGACAACAGTTGTAAATTACAAAAACCATGTTCTTCTCCCACGAAACTTTAAGAGGAGTTAATTCCTCAGAGGCTTCTGCTCTTTTATGTTTTTGATGTTATTGTTACACGGAAACGTTCTGTCTTTTGCTCCAAATCTTTGCCAAACTGTGGCCAGCAGTGCATCTCTTCAAGAAAAATAGGTGCCGGAACTCACTGTGACGTTTATTGCAGAGGTATTCATGAGGTGGGGCATGGGTGGCGCTGTGGTCTAAACCACTGAGCCTAGGGCTTGCTGATCAGAAGGTTGGCGGTTTGAATCCCCGCGACAGGGTGAGCTCCCGTTGCTCTGTCCCAGCTCCTGCCAACCTAGCAGTTCGAAAGCACGTCAAAGTGCAAGTAGATAAATAGGTACTGCTCCGGTGGGAAGGTAAGTGGTGTTTCCGTGTGCTGCTCTGGTTTGCCAGAAAGCGGCTTAGTCATGCTGGCCACATGACCCGGAAGCTATATGCCCACTCCCTCGGCCAGTAAAGTGAGATGAGTGCCGCAACCCAGAGTCGTTCGCGACTGGACCTAACGGCCAGGAGTCCCTTTACCTTTATTCATGAGGTGTGCAGGGTGTGTGAAATCCTGCTCCTTTTAATTATGTAGCTGAGACAACTCCCGCACTGTAGAAAATTCACAGTCCTTGAAAGCATTCGGATATTTGGCACGTGGGGAGTCCCACATGCTCCCCTCATTGAACACATCTGGTGCGTCACTGCCAGCGTCAAAAAAGCGATGTGCTTGTCAAATGCTGAGTGTTTCTCAGAATTTTCCAAGTCACAGTTTTTGAGTTTTGTTAACTTTTGTGTGAATCCGATTGTTAGTCGCAAGTAATAGTTTTGCTCACATCTCAGGGGAGTACTGAACACTGTGGGAACACATTATTTACTGTCTATGAAACAGACGAGACGCACCACTTTTGCCTCAGATTATAGCTACAAGCAAGCTCCATAGACAGGCTCCTGTCAGTACATTATTTATCTAGCTGCGTCTGAGTGTACACAGGGACTCCGGAACTGCCAGAGCACATTAGATCCCTGATCCGCACTGGATCAATAGAATACCGACAACATTTCCAAATACCTACCAGTTAAATGCAAGTGTCATCAAACACTGACAGCAGTTAACAAAAGAAGCAATGTCAGTTGCCTTCTGGGAAATGCACAGAGTAAAGGATTGCTGCCACTGTTTCCGAGCCCCGGAACCATCAGCTGCTTATGGTATAGCCAGGTGACCTGATCCAGTGGGAAAGATCCATGGGCTGAAACAGGGTTTCATGGGGTGATTACGGTGCTGGATCAAAACCACTTGCGCAGCTCAGATCCTGATACACATGGGGCACCTCAGACTTTTGGCCTGTGTTGTTGTTGTTTAGTCGTTTAGTCGTGTCCGACTCTTCATTACCCCATGGACCATAGCACGCCAGGCACTTCTGTCTTCCACTGCCTCCCGCAGTTTGGTCAAACTCATGTTCGTAGCTTCGAGAACACTGTCCAACCATCTCGTCCTCTGTCGTCCCCTTCTCCTAGTGCCCTCAATCTTTCCCAGCATCAGGGTCTTTTCCAGGGAGTCTTCTCTTCTCATGAGGTGGCCAAAGTATTGGAGCCTCAGCTTCACGATCTGTCCTTCCAGTGAGCACTCAGGGCTGATTTCCTTCAGAATGGATAGGTTTGGTCTTCTTGCAGTCCATGGGACTCTCAAGAGTCTCCTCCAGCACCATAATTCAAAAGCACCAATTCTTCGGCGATCAGCCTTCTTTATGGTCCAGCTCTCACTTCCATACATCACTACTGGGAAAAGCATAGCTTTAACGATACGGACCTTTGTCGGCAAGGTGATGTCTCTGCTTTTTAAGATGCTGTCTAGGTTTGTCATTGCTTTTCTCCCAAGAAGCAGGCGTCTTTTAATTTCGTGACTGCTTTGCCATTAATAAGTACAAGTAATGCACTTTTGTGCCCGTAGTGCTTTAATTCTTATTTTCTGCTGCTTATTATTGAGCCACCTAACATAGCTCAGTTTTTAGATGGGAGTCTTTATGAAAGAAGATATGCAGAAGCGGTTAGGTGAATGAAATTAAAATGAAGCAGGCATCTTTTAATTTTGGCCTGTAAGCTCCTCTTTTTCTGAACTGTATCTGCTCTCTGTTCATGGCACACTGCTATTGGAGCCAAATAGGATGTTCTGTGAGGAGCAGGGGTTACCGCCTGTGAAACAACAGTGGTTTGAAACTGATCTACACGGTCTTTTACATCATTGATTTTATTTATTACTTAAATTTGTACATTGCCCTTCATCTGAACATCACAGGGCGGTTCACAACCGCCCCAGAAGGAAACCATGGTCGATGGTATTGAAAGCTGCTGAGACGTCGAGGAGAATTAACAAGGACACATTGCCCCTGTCTCTCCTCTGACAGACGTCATCATACAGGGTGACCAAAGCAATTTCTGTGCCAAAACCAGGCCTAAACCCCAATTGAAATGGACCTAGAAATCGGTTTCCTCCAAGAGGCCCTGGATCTCGTCCACAACCACGCACTGAAGAACCTTGCCCAAGAAGGGGAGATTAACAAACTGTCCAGCAGTTATGTAGATTATTATTTTCTGAGTTCAGGGTTTATTGAGGAATTGTTTTATCACTGCTTCCTTCAAGCAGGCAGGGACCACTCCCTCTCACAAGGAGGCATTGATCACCTCCCTGGCCCAGCCAGCTATCACCTCCTTGCGAGCTTTTAAAAGCCAAGAGAGGCAAGGGTCAAGAGGGCAAGTGGTCGCCCTGACTGATCCAAGCACCTTGTCTGCATCCTTGAGCCTTACCAGCTGAAACTCATCCAACACAATGGGAGTAGACAGGGCTCCGGACGCACCTTGAGAGTCACCTGCTGTAACAGCGGAGTCAATATCTTTTTAAAAAAACCAAAATCAGATTTGGAAGAGGGAAATAAGAAGCGTGGGAGCCATGTGTGTGTGTGCACGTTTTTTTTAATTATAAAAAAGCAATATATATATATATATATATATATATATATATATATATATATATATATATATCAGCGCCGGTGATAGGGCTTTTTGCGCCCTAGGGTAAATCACCTTCTGGCGCCTTCCCCCCCCCTGCACATGCTGCTGACGCCGCTGCGTCCCCTCCATAGGCGGGAGGGCGCTGAGCTCTCATTTTGGCTCGCGCGCCTCCCGCCTATGGAGGGGACGCTGTGAGCTCTTCAGCAGCAGTGGCAGTGAGCGAGCGGCGGCAGCGGCAGCAACAGCGCCCATAGCTGAAGGCTTCAGCTACGGGCGCCGCCGCCGCCGTCACCACCGCCACTGCTCGCTCGTTGCTCTCGGCGCCGGCGGCAGCGCGGCCGGCCGGCGGGCAGGCGGCGAGCAGGCTCGCCAGCGCCCCCTCCATTTCAGGGGCAGAGCCGAGCAGCCGAGCAGCCACCCGCCAGGCTCTGGGGATGCGTGTGGAGGTGCTGGCAGGCAGCGGGCAGGCTCGACAGCGCCCCCTCCATTTCGGTGCCCTAGGCCATGGCCTAGTTTGCCTAAATGGAGGCGCCGGCCCTGTATATATTAGGAGAATGCTACCCACATCTATGTGTGACATCTAGTTTGGCTCCAAACAGGGCTGAGAGTGTTGGACCAATTTCACCTGAAAGCCGGCAATTTTATTTATAACATTTAGTTGCTTGTATTTGTTCCAACGTTGCATTCATTGTGGGCTGCTTATAAACGAGGAGAAAATTAATGAAACAAGATCTGAATTGAAAACAGGCTCCCCAATTATTTCACTTCCCTCAGTTTGAGAAATCCACACAGCTTCCAAAAAATAATAATGAAAATTATCCCAACTTCACCAGACATTTAAAGTAACGCTCACTAGCGCAATAGTGTGCAAGATGTAGTATCACCCCGAATATATTTTGATTCTATTTGGGTTCATGGGACATTTGCTGCTCATCTGTGTGCCTGGGGTGAACTCTCCAAAAAGAATCTAGCGCTCCTCTCCCCTTTCCTTATGGACCACAATAGTGATGTCATTTTTAAAAAAGTCTCGGCTTAATCAAGTTAAGTGGTTTTGAAGTTGTTTAATAAAAAGTGGGTATCAGCTTATCACGGAATGTTGTTTTTCCATCACTGTAATGATTATGTTTTCAATGTGCATTTATTACATTCACTTGTTACTGCAAAATTCCACGTTGTTAATACTTGTAGAGGAGCCTGTTCCATACGCAAGGAATTCATGCCATTGAAGTTTAGAGGGCCATGACTGTTGGATTTGGAAAGTTTTAGAAAGGCTTCCCATTTCCATCCGTTTAGTGCAGCCAATCAGAATTAGTACCCCAGCATTCAATTCAGACGCTTCTCTTTAACTTGGAGTTTGCCTCAAGTTCAGTCTTGCCCTCTCCTCTCATTCCCAAAGGATTTCTAGGAAGGGAGGGGCCAATTCAATTCTGATTATTTACTCCCTCCAATCTTGAGCTTGGAGGTGGAGTAACTTATTCCAAGGTTTGGAGGACGTGGCATCACTAATGACAGGAGAACTCTCACCCCCCCTTTTCATTTCTGACTATCCATCATGGATGCTGAGCAGGAGTAAGGAATACCATCAAGAAAACAGCTGAATCGCTTGATTTTAGGGTAACCAGCCTCATATAACCATTATGCTTTAGTCTCTTTAGTGCATGAAAGGGTTAAAACCATAGAGCAAGCTGTCCTGCCAGGCTTACCCTATGTCACTTCCCCTCACCTTGGGAGGAAATGAGTAACCAAGTTTTTCTTATCTTACTATCATTGCATACAATCAGTATGGAATGAGATCTGAGCTGGTCGTTCCAGCACATGACTTTAAGTAGCCTCTTTTGTTTCATACCAGAACATAGTCTGAAACTAGTATTTTCTCTACCAATAGTATAGTTTTTTGTTTTTGTTTTACCTTTTGTAACTAAGCCATGTTCTTAACCATATGTGCTCCCCCCCTAACTGCAGTATGGAAAAGCACATGAATCCAACCTTTGAAGAGTTTTGTAAGTAAATTATTTTGTGACTTACCAAATGTGTGGTCCATCTCTGTGCTAGGGATGTGGGAAGACTTGAAAATAACTTAAAAGGAACATTTTGGGCCTGACTGGAAAGGCACATTTTAAAGGTTTCACAGCCTGTACTTCCACAAGTTTATTTGCTGCGTGTTTCGCAATGTTAAGTCTCTGCCAGGATTCTCTCACCCAAGAGTAGTTGGATCTTGGCTTCCATGATTCCAACACTGATAAAAATGTTGAGAAACTGGAATGATCAAAGAATAAACAATGGGTACTAGCAAATCACTGACAATACTGTAGCAGCTGCCAAATTCTACTACACGAACTCAGAGAATATAAGCGAGGAGTTTTTGAATGGTTTTGAACCGAGGTTAGTGAGAGAGGCAGTCACTGTACTCCAGCAACTGGTGAGAGCTTAAAAAATTGATCAGTGCTCTTGGGAGTGCAATCTGGAGCACAGCAGGGTGGGAAATTCTTCCCCATGTGGTGGGATTATTTAGTGCATGAAAGGGTTAAAACCATAGAGTAAGCTGTCAGGCCAGGCTTAGCCTATGTCTTGCTCTCTTGTTTTGTTTTGTTTTACCTTTTAAACAAATTTTCAGACTGCTTCTCTGCGTAATGCCATCAAAGTGACGAACAGGGCGAAACCCAAGCTCTAAGAAGAATGACATCAGTTCAATGGGGTCTAAAACCATTAAACCACCCACACAACAGAGGCATTCGGGAACCAAGGTTCGACTGTGCCACCCGGAAGTTGGGTGGTCCCAGGTTACCTAGAGACCTTTGCCTTCTCAGCTGTATGTGAGAAGAAGACCCCCTCTATGCAGACAGGGAGGGGCTAGTCGGTGCACTCCTGTGGCAGCCCCACCATGCGTTAATTTAAACACTTAAGTAGAATGCCTGAATAAGGCTCCTGTTATCAGTTTTAAGTCTGCTGCTTAGAGCACAGAAGTGTTATTTTCTCAATTTTGTAGATGAGGAAAGGGAAATATTTTCAACAGAGTGTTCACTCCAAGCCCACCCAGAAAGCGTGGCAAGCCCTCAAATGAAATCCCCCTGGCTCTGAGACAATCTTCCTCCCCATCTTCCCCCTTAGAACAAGACTTTCCTTTCCTGTGAAGCTGTCGCAGAGCAGGCTGGCATCAACAGAGTCGGTCGAGGCAAACCTTCACGAAGCCTCAGGAATGCTCTCGGCACGGTTTTCAAGCCGTCAGGGGGCCAGTCAGCTGTCTCAGAAAAAACGCTTCCAGTAAAAATAGGACAGGAAGATTAAGTCGTGAGCAGCGCAGTTTTGGCACATGTACTTCCACCTTTCCTATTCTGCATTGCAACCCTATGTCTTGACTCAGAGCACTTTCCTGTATAAGTGGAAAGCAGAATACCCTCATACCCACCAACATTTCTCTGATAGAAATTGTTGTTGTTTAGTCATTTAGTCGTGTCCGACTCTTCGTGACCCCATGAACCATAGCACGCCAGGCACTCCTGTCTTACACTGCCTCCCGCAGTTTGGTCAAACTCATGTTCGTAGCTTCGAAAACACTGTCCAACCATCTCGTCCTCTGTCGCCCCCTCTCCTAGTGCCCTCCATCTTTCCCAACATCAGGGTCTTATCCAGGGAGTCTTCTCTTCTCATGAGGTGGCCAAAGTAGGAAATTCTTACCGTGGATTTCTGTTCCCAGCGACTCCTGGAGGACAGCCTTAACCAGGGGTCAGAAAACTTTTTCAGCAGGGGGCTGGTCCACTGTCCCTCAGACCTTGTGGGAGGGCCGGACTATATTGTGGAGGGGGGAAAAGAACAAAGTCCTATGCCCCACAAATAACCCAGAGATGCATTTTAAATAAAAGGGCAAATTCTACTCATGTCAAAACACGCTGATTCCTGGACCGTCCACGGGCCGGATTTAGAAGGCGATTGTGCTGGATCTGACCCCTGGGCCTTAGTTTGCCTACCCATGGATTTAACACTGGGATTTGCTCCTCCTCCAAAGAATTGGCTGATTAGATAGCAATTGGCCAAATCTCATCAGTTTAGAAGTGGTTTAGTATTTACACACCTCCCCGGCAAGCATTCTGAAAAAGCTTGTCTGTATTCCGGGAGTTCCTTCCTGGCTCATACTGTTGGCCCATGCCTGTTGATGATGCCATGTGAATTCACACTATTTTATTGGCCTGTAGGAGTTGTACTTTGGTTTTACTTGCTCTTTGAAAAGCACCAGCCATGGCAGAGGGCCACTTGGAAATTCAGCCCTGAAACAAACACACTCAGAAAAAGAGGAGGTTATAGTTCTACAAGGGGAACGAAAAGCTCATGAATTTGTTTCGCAGGATATGATCCAAGAGGGTTGACCCAAACAGACGAATGTCTTGCCACGTATTTCACAGCAACCAAGCTAAGATTCATTGAGAATAAGGGTAAATAACTTCCACTCAAGCGTCTACCTTATTTTTGGGTGCTGTTCATAGAATCATAGAGTTGGAAGAGACCACAAGGGCCATCCAGTCCAACCCCCTGCCAAGCAGGAAACACCATCAAAGCATTCTTGACATATGCCTGTCAAGTCTCTGCATAAAGACCTCCAAAGAAGGAGACTCCACCGCACTCCTTGGTAGCAAATTCCACTGTTGAACAGCTCTTAATGTCAGGAAGTTCTTCCTAATGTTTAGGTGGAATCTTCTTTCTTGTAGTTTGAATCCATTGCTCCGTGTCCGCTTCTCTGGAGCAGCAGAAAACAACCTTTCTCCCTCCTCTATATGACATCCTTTTATATATTTGAACATGGCTATCATGTTGTTGATCATGGCTATCTGTTGTTGTTTAGTTGTTTAGTCATGTCCAACTCTTCGTGACCCCATGGACCAGAGCATGCCAGGCACTCCTGTCTTCCACTGCCTCCCGCAATTTGGTCAGATTTCATGTTCGTAGCTTCAAGAACACTGTCCAACCATCTCGTCCTCTGTCGTCCCCTTCTCCTTGTGCCCTCCATCTTTCCCAACATCAGGGTCTTTTCCAGGGAGTCTTCTCTTCTCATGAGGTGGCCAAAGTATTGGAGCCTCAGCTTCAGGATCTGTCCTTCCAGTGAGCACACAGGGCTGATTTCCTTCAGAATGGATAGGTTTGATCTTCTTGCAGTCCATGGGACTCTCAAGAGTCTCCTCCAGCACCAATTCTTCAGCAATCTTGGTTCAAATTCTGAGCGGTGACATTTGCAGAATCATCTTTAATATTCCAAGCCGAAGGGAACTGCGGAAATGACTCTTGATTCACAATACAGTTGAGCATTATGAGTTGGACAAATTTGTAAACTAAACCTAAATATTTATAAATTTATCAACATCACAGGTGATAAGTCGCATTGAGTCAGCAGTGTGATGCAGCAGCAAAAAAAGGCTAGTACTGTACTATCCTAGGCTGCATCAACAGAAGTCTAGTGTCCCGATCAAAGTAGCAAATAGTACCGCTCTATTCAGACCACACCTGGAATACTGTGACCAGTTCTAGGTGCCACAATTTAAGAAGGATATGGACAAGCTGCAACATGTGCAGAGGGCGTTTAAGATGATCAAGGGTCTGGAAACCGAGCCATATGAAGAACAGTTGAGGGAGTTGGAGGTGTTTAGCCTGGAAAAGAGAAAGACAATGGAAAGGACCCCATGTCCCCTAAGTCATGTAGTTTAAAACTGCAACTAAATCTCTTTTCAGGCTCCTGGCAGAACCTTCTACGGTATGTTTTGTCTCTTCAAGACTACTTCTTGATTCAGGCATGGTCAAACTTGGCCCTCCAGATGTTTTGGGACTACAATTCCCATCATCCCTAGCTAACAGGACCAGTGGTCAGGGATGATGGGAATTGTAGTCCCAAAATTTCTGGAGGGCCAAGTTTGGCCATGCCTGAGTAGATATAAATAGATAGATATAACACAGAGAAAGAGGGAGGGAGGGAGGGAGGGAGTGTTTTACAGCCCAGTGAATAGAGAAATCTCTTTCCAGGTCAATGTAAGAAATTGTAGAGCACTGGAAAGGCCTAGTTTTATCTCCTGCCAGAGAAGGGATTAAGATACCATGATTCACAAGCCTAAGGTTCCCCCCCCCTGCCTTTGCCTTTGCTTCTCTGAGGGTAAACTGACAGAGACGAGTTTTTACTCCAAACAGCTGTCTGTTATTTGAATGGAGACAGCTCTTAATCCCACACATGACAGCCATCAGAGTCTGCTGTTGTGGAAATGTTTCTTGGATCCAGACAAAGCCTCTGGCACAGTACTGAAAATAACGCCGCTGCGTTTGTAAGTTGTAACCCTACAGGCTCTGTTTTCGGCAAGGCAGCAGCCTGCTGGCTAGTCGTCACCGAATCAATTAAGAAAAAGAGATGGAGCCAGACTTGCGTATGCAGGAAGAAAGGAAAATAAATGGAAGTATTTCTCCAAGATCCTTTTCGGAAAGTAGGGTGGGAATCAGAAAGTGCGCTGCAGCAAATTAGCAAGGGGTGGTTCTGTTCAGAGTACTGTTTGCAAGAGCACTCCACTATTGGTGAAGCTGTGCACTGATAGAAAATATCTTGATTAGTTTTAATTAATCAGCGTATCTGCGGCACCACTCACTTTGAGCCATCTGTGTCTGAAAACTGCAAAAGTGCCTCGGCCCAAGTCCTATTGCTGTTCATTACTACTCCTCGGCTGAGTTCAGGTCCATGAAAGGTAGCTATACTTAGAAGAGGAAGAAGCCTTCCTGCTGTACATTTGGACAAATGTCTCTTTTATAGTCCCGCAGCCCAGGCATGGTCTCCCTTGCCCCTCTTTATCAGAGTTATCCCCCTTCCCCGCATCTAATTGAACTGATTTTGTGCGAGCCTGCTCACTCCTCGTAAGCATTTCGCTAATTCATTCTCCTAATTTGGGAAGGAACGGCAGTTTCTCTCCTGGCAAAAACTTCACCGTTTTCATCACAGTTCCAGGGAGACATTTCATGGTAGCCTCTTCCTTTCTTCCACGTTGCATCAAATATACGAATGAGTGTATAGATGCTGAAATGCACGGATATTTGCACACCTTTATAAAGTTTTTGGTTGTTGTTGTTTAGTCATTTAGTCGTCACCGACTCTTCGTGACCCCATGGACCAGAGCATGCCAGGCACTCCTGTCTTCCGCTGCCTCCTGCAGTTTGGTCAAACTCATGTTGGTAGCTTCGAGGACACTGTCCAACCATCTCGTCCTCTGTCGTCCCCTTCTCCTTGTGCCCTCCATCTTTCCCAACATCAGGGTCTTGTCCAGGGAGTCTTCTCTTCTCATGAGGTGGCCAAAGTATTGGAGCCTCAGCTTCAGGATCTGTCCTTCCAGTGAGCACACAGGGCTGATTTCCTTTAGAATGGATAGGTTTGATCTTCTTGCAGTCCATGGGACTCTCAAGAGTCCCCTCCAGCACCATAATTCGTAATTTCAGTTGTACCCATTTAATTAATTGAAAATAATTTGCCAATAATTTGCTAATAAATTGATCCTGCAATGTGAATTTTGAAATGGTATACCATACCCTCCAACATTTCTCCAATGAAAATAGGGACGTCTCATTCCATAATGATAATTTTCCTATTTATACCCCACACATCTTAATGGGTTGCCCCAGCCACTCTGGGCAGCTTCCAACATATATAGAAACTTAATAAACCATTAAACTTTTTTTTAAATCTTCCCTATACAGGATTACCTTCAGACAGCTCGGGAGCTGCATGACTCCATACCCTCCAACATTTCTCCAATGAAAATAAGGACATCCTAAGGAAAAGTGGGATATTCCGGGATCAAATCAGAAACAGGGGCGGCTTCTGTAAATCTGGGACATCCCTGGAAAACAGGGACACTTGGAGGGGTCGAGTGTACAGTGTCTGTATTTAATACCTGATAATATTTAACTTTTGATATGTGACAATATATGGCAGTTTTTACCATTGCTATCTTAAGTACCGGTATGTGTTTCTTTATTTCCTTTTTCTATTATTGTATCTTGCCTACCGTGTTTCTCCAAAAATAAGACACCGTCTTATATTTATTTTTCCTTTAAAAAAAACCAAAAAAAACCACGGTGGCTTATTTTCAGGGGATGTCTTATTTTTTATTAAGTATTGTACAGTTTAACCTACAAGGTTAAACTGCCTATCACGATGGCTTATTTTTGGGGTATGGCTTATTTTTGGGGTATGACTTATTTTCAGGGTATGGCATATTTTCGGAGAAACACGGTAGGCAAATTCATCTTAATGCAGAATAAATTATTGACCTCACAACCATCCCGTTTGGGGGTTATATTTGTATTATTTCCTTTGTTGTACATACTGTATTTCTCTTTATTGCATAACTGAAAATTGGGGTGGGTGGGAAGGATTTCTCCCTTAAGGCACTAAATTAAAGCAATAATATGAAACAAATATAAATACAGTTTAATAGCAGGTGGTTGAGTCAATTTGGCCTACTTATAAGGTAAAGGTAAAGGGACCCCTGACCATTAGGTCCAGTCGTGACCGACTCTGGGGTTGCGGCACTCATCTCGCATTATTGGCCGAGGGAGCCGGCGTATAGCTTCCAGGTCATGTGGCCAGCATGACAAAGCCGCTTCTTGTGAACCAGAGCAGCACATGGAAACGCCGTTTACCTTCCCGTTCTAGCGGTTCCTATTTATCTACTTGCATTTTGACGTGCTTTCAAACTGCTAGGTGGGCAGGAGCTGGGACCGAGTAATGGGAGCTCACCCCGTCACAGGGATTCGAACCGTCGACCTTCTGATCAGCAAGCCCTAGGCTCAGTTGTTTAGCCCACAGCCCCACCTGGGTCCTGGGCTACTTATATCTCCCTTCAATAATACCGTAAAAAGAAAATTCAAGGGAACTTAACAGTAAGCAAAAGAAGAAGAAGATAGTATTTGATAGTTTACCTGCAATGATGTTTCACTATATGCTTGTATTTGATCTATGGAGATAGACAGATAGTTGAAACACGACATAACCACAGAATCAGTAACATTATTTAGAGCACTTAAATTTTATTTTTGAAGTTGAGAAGAAAAAGTTGAATTAAAAAATGGAATCCCGAGGCTTGTTTCTTTTTTACACGTGAAATGAAATATATATGAATTTGACATTTTAAAAATATTTCGAAATTCATATCCAGCTCTATGAATTTAGTATATTTCATAAAAGTATGGGTATATATGTATGAGAAAAGTATAGGAAATATACGTCAATTGGTACAAGTAAAATGAGGCAGTAATGGGAGCTCAGAGTTTGGTCCTCTGGCTGGTATGGGCTCTGATACAATCGCTCCAACTGCACCATTGAAAATCTGGCCTTGCAAGTGATTTTATTCTCCATTCCAAGTGCTTAGCAAACATGTCCCAGCACGCTTCAGAGTGTGCCTTCATCCCACCCGACAGGGTCAAGTCACAACTGGTCCCACATAGCATGGAAAAATAATAATAACACCACACTAAATTTCCCCAAACTCTTGGTTCTTAAAAAATATTTTAAGGAAACAAGATCTTCTTCATTCCACCTTTAGGTGCTTTTGCACTTTTCATTGCACACATTTACAGGCTGACTTCTCCACACCTCTTCCACCATAGTCCCACAACCAATTTTTAGGAACGAGACTAGAAAACACCAGCCGATTTAGAAGCTCGTTCAGGTGTAGCATTTGTGCATACTATATCCATTAGGTGGGTTTCAATTTTAAAAGACACCTTTGAAAAGTACTGCACTTTTCCGTGTATAAGACGATCTTGTTTTTCTGATAAAACAATGCTAAAAAATTGTGGTCGTCTTATACATGGGTAGTGCAAAGTGGGGACGGGGAATTTGTTGCTTTTGCGAGTATTAGATCGTCAGCGTCAATTCTGCGGTTGATTGGTGGGTGCGGCAAGGGCTGCTGTTGATTCGCTGCTGTTGTGGCAATTGGGCAGGCTAATGGCGGCTGCTTGCGGCGGGCAGACGATTATTGGCTCCTGTGACATGTGTGCTTTGCAGCGTTGGCCATTAGGGCGAGCAATTTTCGGCATCCCCTCCCCCCAAAAAGCTCAACCACTCTGGGTAATCCTCTCCCACAAAAGCTCAAGAACTCTTGGCAATCACCCCCCCCCCCATTTTCTTAATTTTGTGTCCCCCAAATAAGAGGCGTCTTATACACGGGGGCGTGTTATACACGGGAAAATACGGTAAGTAGTGAATGTAGGGAAGTATCATAAAAGTGGACATTAAAAATATAGGATGGCTAACAATCCATATCCAAAAAGCTTTGGAGCAAGCTGATTGGGCGCCCAGTGGTGAGGCCCCAGTCCCGCGAGGCTGGCAGAAGGCTGGCCTCGCAGCAGTGGCGGCAAGAGCCTGATCCTGTGAGGCCATCAGAAGGCCAGCCTCGCAGCAGCGCCGGCGAGGGCTTGATCCAGCGGCGAGTGCAGGGCAGCGAGGCCGTTCGGATGTCGAAAATTTCGTAAGCGCGCCGCCATTTTTTACTATTTTTTTCGCTTGGTAAGTAGAAAAATTGGTAAGTAGAGTCATTCGTAAGTAGAGGTGCCACTGTAGTTAAAAAACTGAAGAAGACCAAACCGAAACAGTATGATTACCTTGGATCACTGTCCCGCATGTCGTTATAGTTTATAAAGATAAAAACAGATACATTTCACCAGTTGGAATTGGTCGAAGTGTTGCCTCTTTTTTTGATATTTTGACTCAAGTCTGCAACACAGGGGTTGTTTCATTAGCATAGATTTTCAAAGCCTGGCAGTCATTCACACCTCCAGAATACCCCTTGCCTCTTCGCACCTCCCTGGGGAATCACACTACCCCGGGGTGGGGTGCTGTCCAATTCAAGAGCCTCTGGTTTAAACAGACCTATAGCCTAGTGTTGTTACACGCGCTTAACGTGTGGTTTGAGCCTGGGGGGGGGGGGAAGTGGCTGCATTTACTCTCCAATTCTCAGCAGAAGTCCAGGCCTCCGTCTCTCCCCTCTTGGCCTGCAGCCAATAAAGGGTGTTGTTTGACTCTGTCATCTCTTTGCTAGACAAAGTACAAATAATCGAAGTAAAAGACAAATGGCTGAGCTGCGAACGAGACTTGGGAGTGGTAGCGTTTTCTTTTATCAGACTCGACGTGTTTCATTAAGCCAGGCTGACCAAACTCATTTCACAGAGCCAGTTTCCTCTTTGAATGATCAGCCGCCTCCAACATTTCTCTGATGAAAATTGGGGTGTCCTATTCAACAACAACAACAACAACAACTTTATTATTTACGGACATAGAGTTAACCAGGATTTTTATATTTCCAATAGCACCCCTTTTGGATTACATCCCAGTCATACCCTCCAATATTTCTCTGATAAAAATGGGGATGCCCTATTCCACAACAACAACAATTTTATTAGTCATAGCCCGCCCATCTGGCAGGGTTGCCCCAGCTACTATGGGCAGCTTCCAACATATACAAAAACATAATAAAACATTAAACATTAACAAACTTCCCTCTACAGGGCTGCTTTCAGATGCTGCCTAATTGACTCAGGTGGGTCTCATAAGTCCATAACATTCAACATTTCTCTGATGAAAATAGGGAAAAGTGGAATTTTGGGACAATGAACTCAAAAAGATCTTAAAATTCTCATTAAAAAAAACAAACCTGGAGCTTATCACCAAGCTCAAAACCATGGAGTTTGAACAGAGACAATGGATTATTATCTCATAATACATGATAAAGCACTCTTCAGCCATCTCACCCATTGCTTTTTCATGCAAGACCATTTGCAGTCGTTTACAGTCGTCAACAGCTATCAGTCAGTCAATCATCCACTTCCACCACCCTTCTGAGTGATACCCCCTCCCCACCCTTTCTCTACATAAGCTTTCAGTGTATCTGAAGAAGTGTGCATGCACATGAAAGCTCATACCAAAATAAAAACTTAGTTGGTCTTTAAGGGCTGGAAGGAATTTTTTTTATCTGACTGGCAACCAAAAATGTTAGAATATTTCGAACTTGCAAAGATGACTGGGAGAATAAGAGGAAACTCTAACCAGAAAGTCAGTAAAGATTGGACAATATTTAAAGAATATCTTGAAAAGTACTGTAATAACACAAATCTGACACATTACCAAGCTTAAAACCACGGAGCCACCTGGGATGAACAAAGACATAGGATTCTTATCTCATTATGCATGATCTAGCTTTCTTTAGTCTCAGCCCTTGCCCCCCCCCGGCACGGCCTTTTGCAGTAATCAGCAGTCGTTAACAGCCATCAACAGGTTTACCACTCTTACAGCCCATCACCCATTCCCATCACCCCCCCCCACCCTCTGAATATATATAAGGGTCTGTTTGCTTCTGTTTCAAGTGTATCTGACGAAGTGTGCATGCACACGAAAGCTCATACCAAAATAAAAACTCAGTTGGTCTTTAAGGTGCTACTGAAGGAATTTTTTTATTTTACAAATCTGACAGATTTGGATTGAATCTTGAAGGTTAAGGAAATTATAAAAGCAAAAAATTTCTCCTGAAAAGAATAATAAATAATGAAGTGCGTATAGATTTGTAAGATATAGAAAAGCACAATGAGG
The DNA here is from genome assembly GCF_965207765.1 of Zootoca vivipara. Taxonomy (NCBI): domain Eukaryota; kingdom Metazoa; phylum Chordata; class Lepidosauria; order Squamata; family Lacertidae; genus Zootoca; species Zootoca vivipara. The sequence continues at coordinate 8,941,547 of NC_142588.1, read as the reverse complement.
TGAATTAGAAGTTAGAGTGTATGTAATTTCAAATGATGTGTTGTTAGTCAGGGTCTATGGACTGTTTATGTTCTTTTTTTGTTTTGTTTATGTTTTATGTAAATTGTTTTGTAATAAAGAATCTTTTAAAAATAAAAAAGAGAAAATAGGGGAAAGCAGGACATTCCGGGATCAAATCAAAACACCAGGACTGGTTCTGTATATCCAGGACTGTCCCTGGAAAATAGGGACCCTTGAAGGGCCTTCAGCTGCAGACCCTCCTCTATACTATACACAAGTTATAAACTGCATATTGCACAGCCTTAATTCCGAGTCTTGTCCTCTCAAAAAAGTGCTGCAATACTATCCCGTCACCAGGATTCACTGACTAAATTCATTGTCCGCAAGATCGCCAAGAGCTGCAGTTGGTCACATGTAGAAGGAGGTTGGGAGAGAGAGATGGCAGATCCAGTTTCTGGACTTAGACTGGACAGCCCTTCAAATGGAGGTCTGTCCTCTATAATGTAGGACATGTAGCCATCCTGCAAGACTTGATTAAAATGCATTTACACACTTCAGATGGTGCCCCTTCCTGGAACTAGTGAGGCCACCGGAGAAAGGAGAAACCTGCTCTTGCGGTGCTTTTCTGAGTTCTCCCAAGTACATACGCTGAATAACTCTTGTTTCAAGTCAGGCTATTTTAACATAGGATCACACCTATTTTTAGCTAGATTTATCTGTCAGCAGTGCAAACGTTCTTCTCGCCGTTTGGAATTGTACTAGGCACTCTGACAAATCTGACCCAAATCTAAACCCAACCTGCTTATTAGTGAACACATACATGTCCAACGTATACATCTGAGTCAGCGCAGTTGGTTTCTCATTATAAATAGTCACATTACTTTTAAGTTGCTTTCCATTTCTCCAAGCTGATTAACACCCAGATCCTGATGGTCTAATACAGGGGTTGGCAAGGTTTACCTCGCCTGGACCAGTTTACTCCCGTGGAGATCGCTCTGTGGGCCAGATCGCGTCTCTGATTTCCAGCGGCACAAAAGCGAGTCCCTGCTCCGCGCCACACCGGTTTATCACAGCGCATGGGGACTCGCCAAGTGGGCAGCTCGGTTCGGGGGCAGCTTGTGGGCCATTTAAACAACCCCCGCTGGCCGCTTGTGGCCCATGGGGTGCAGGTTGCCAACCCCTGGTCTAATAGGACACTTCCCCATCCCGAGGGCATCAAGGTCTGTTGGACTACAACTCCCATCATCTCTGACTATTGGACGTGTTGACTGTGGCTTATGGGAGATGTAGTCCAAAACATCTTGAGGGGGCCAAGTTGGGGAAGGCTCCTTGTCTTAAAACAGAGGCAAGAACACATGCGCAAGCCCTGCCTTCAATGTCCCAGGGCATATGGGCTGCTCTTGAGGCCTTCATATGGTTACTGCAAAGGTCTCAAGTGTTTTTGGTTGAATGTGTTTAGAAGCAGAAAACCTGTTTATTTCACCCGGGTCAAAGACTCAATTTGGCACACCCATTTGTGTACACACACAGGCTAGGAGCCTCAATGGTGCCCCCCCCGGAGGCTTCACCTGGGGCAAAAAACCTTGCTAGCCCCACCCCACCCCACCCAGCTATGGCTCTAATTCATCTCAAGGAGAGGGTCACTTTCCAGAGTCCTCCCACGAAGCTACGAATCAATCACACACGGGCGCCGAGGGGGTTATCAGGCTTTATTGCCATCTTCTCTGGCACCAGCTACAGAACATCAAACAGCAAGTCTAATCCACAGCATGTTCTCTCTCTCCCCTGGCAGGTCAACTCAAAGATATTTACTATAACTCAAAGATATTTACTATAACCATTTGGCACTAATTCATACTCTGAGCAGGTGCACCAAAGTTACAGTGCACAAATACCGTAAATGTGTGGGATCTAAGATGTGATGCAAGTTTACGTGCCAAATTCCACAAAGGCCCACCATTGCTAGAAATGCTACCTCTGTTTTTCACCTTGTTGTTGTTGTTTAGTTGTTTAGTCGTGTCCGACTCTTCGTGACCCCATGGACCAGAGCACGACAGGCACTCCTGTCTTCCACTGCCTCCCGCAGTTTGGTCAAACTCATGTTGGTGGCTTCGAGAACACTGTCCAACCATCTCGTCCTCTGTCATCCCCTTCTCCTTGTGCCCTCAATCTTTCCCAACATCAGGGACTTTTCCAGGGAGTCTTCTCTTCTCATGAGGTGGCCAAAGTATTGGAGCCTCAGCTTCAGGATCTGTCCTTCCAGTGAGCACTCAGGGCTGATTTCCTTCAGAATGGATAGGTTTGATCTTCTTGCAGTCCGTGGGACTCTCAAGAGTCTCCTCCAGTACCATAATTCAAAAGCATCAATTCTTCGGCGATCAGCCTTCTTGATGGTCCAGCTCTCACTTCCATACATCATAGCTTTAACTATACGGACCTTTGTCGGCAAGGTGATGTCTCTGCTTTTTAAGATGCTGTCTAGGTTTGTCATTGCTTTTCTCCCAAGAAGCAGGCGTCTTTTAATTTCGTGACTGCTGTCACCATCTGCAGTGATCAAGGAGCCCAAGAAAGTAAAATCTCTCACTGCCTCCATTTCTTCCCCTTCTGTTTGCCAGGAGGTGATGGGACCAGTGGCCATGATCTTGGTTTTTTTGATGTTTTTTTGATGTTGAGCTTCAGACCATATTTTACCTACTGAATGCTAAAGAAGACCTGTCTCTGATTGGTGCCTGGATGTTGGTGCTCAATATTTTGGAAAGACTGAGAAATGGATGAGGCTGGGAAATGGATGAGGCACTGTATCCCTTTCTTTGCCCAGTCCTTTTCTACTGTCTCTTGAGAGCGGTGCATGTTATTTGGGCTCATGGCATGTCTGATGTGTGCATATAGGGGAAAGTGTGGGGAGATGGCTTCAGAAGAAAGGAGTGAATTGGGTAGAGTGGTTTTTCCCCTTTGCTGACTTTTCTTACTGCTGCTTGGCTCACTCAGGACCCCTGCTCATGAGGAGCAGATGGGGTTCATCAACCTAGGAAGGTAGCCCATCGAGGAGAAGGAAAACTCTGACCCCAACTGTTAAAAGTGTTTTGACATTTCGTACCTTAGCTTCCCCTCTGGGGGCGGGGAAGGACAAAAGATAACACTGATTTGTTTCATGTTCTCCTCTGAGAGATCAGCTGAAGGTGAGACCATTTATTTGATAATGATGCCAGCTCGGTTGGAGACTGAAGCCCACCAACCCTAACGGCTGTCTCAATCCATTCATTTTCACAAACAACCAGCAAGCTTAACCAATATTTTTGGAGATACGTGAAATTGTTGCTAAATAACCACATTCATAGAAAATTATAGTGTGCCCATTGGCAAACATCTTTATTTATATTTCCCCCTGGTTTGTTTTATGTTTCCAGCATTTCCCTTTCTGGCAACCGTTCAGCAATTCTCGGTTAGGACAAAATACTGGCTTCTGCTCCAAAGAACACCACTTAGTGGTTTATGCAAGGCTGTCATTAGATAGCTCTCCCTCTCTCAAATTTCTGAACAGCTCTACCATATCAAAATCTGTGGTGCGGCTTTCAATTATGCTGGGCAAGGCAATAACAAAAACCAAGCGCAAAGTTCTGGGGAAAGGTCCAGAACAGCAAAAGAACACAAGGCTTGCTTTCTGATTGCACATAGTTCCGACATTGGCCTTTTCGCTTGACGGACAGGTAGATAGAGACCCTGGGATGCTGTCTAATCCCATTGTAAAATATCACTGCCAAATATTATGTGCAGTTTTCTCTGCTTGCATAATGGCAGATGGAGCTAAGCAGAAACACTCAGGTAGCAGGGAGGCAGCTGGGGAGAGCATAAGGAAGTCTTGAGCCACATCCTTCCTACAAACTGATGAGGAACACCACACCACACAACCCCACACCTTAATCTTGTGCCTCCAAGTCCTTTGTCAATGAACTACTAGTTCTGTGGCTTTAGGCCCAAGACCCATCTTGGGATTGCATATCCACAATCACCTGTAAAGTGTAAATGACGGGTTGGGTTGGCTCACAATCCCAGTGGGATTCCACCATTTAAGGCTGAGGTGCAGCACTCCTTTGTAGAAACTCTCGCGCTGCTGTGAAGTTCTTAAATTGAGAGGAAAGTGCATACCCTCCAACATTTCTCCAATGAAAATAGGGACGTCCTATTCCATAATACGGTAATAATGATGATGATGATGATGATGATGATGATTTTATTTATACCCACCCATCTGAATGGGTTGTCCCAGCCACCCTGGGCAGCTTTCAATATATATAAGAACATAATACAACGTTAATAATTTTTTAAAAAACTTCGCTATACGGTGCTGCCTTCAGATGTCTTCTAAAGGTCATGCAGCCAAGGAAATATGTAACTATACAACCTTTAGAAGACATCTGAAGACAGGTATACAGTCGTACCTTGGAAGTAAAACAGAATCAGTTCCGGAAGTCCGTTCAACTTCCAAAACATTTGAAAACCAAAGCGCGGCTTCTGATTGGCTGCACGAAGCCCCTGCACATGGCACACCCCGCCCCAAAAGGCACGCCCACCCCCAAAACGCACATCCCGCCCCTGCGCACAGCGCACCCCGCCACAAAACCCGTGTCCCGCCCCTGCGCACGGTGCACCCTGCCTCCAAAACGCACACCGTGCCCCTCCCCCAGAACGCGCGCCCCGTCCCTGGGGGCAGCGCGACTGCTCTCTGCCCCCAGTGGCGGAGCATGAAGTTCCGCCGCTGGGTACTGCTCCGGCGGGAAGGTAAACGGCGTTTCTGTGCACTGCTCTGGTTCACAGGAAACGGCTTAGCCATGCTGGCCACATGACCTGGAAGCTGTACGCCGGCTCCCTCGGCCAGTAAAGCTAGATGAGCGCCGCAACCCCAGAGTCGTCTGTGACTGGACTTAATGGTCAGGGGTCCCTTTACCTTTATTTTCATTTGGAGAAATGTCTGAGGGTATGTGGTTTTACCAGTTTCTGTGGCAAAAAGTGGTAACATACAGAAGTGTTGAAAAAATAAATGCATGAAACCCCAATTACATAGTGTTCTAGGTCGTATGGAAGCTTTTGCACATGCAGTTGCATGCATGAAGTTGCTTGGGATATAGCCAGGCTACAGGGCCCATACAATATGGGTGGGGCTGCTTGGCATGGTACCACCTCACCTTGCAAGTTGGTTTCAGATGTAAGTAGACACCTGAATACGTCTCCTTTGTCTGTTCCAAACCAGAAAAATGTAACCATGATCCGAGAGTGATTTGAGCTGCGCATTCTTGCTTTCAATCGAGGCTTTCTACTCTTGAGTATGCATGGCTGGAAGTAATTCAGGTCAGAAAGGAATATACACCTCAGACTCAACAGTAGCTGCCAATTACGCCTGAACTTGTTTTAAGGTGATTCCAGGGAGACTAATTCTATTGTTCACTACCTGTCTCTTGACTTGTTTTTCCCCTTTCGTCCAAGAAAACTTCTCAGCTTTCCATTCAAGAAGTCAGTTTGGCCGCTGTGAAAATATGATTGTGGTTGCTTTCTCAGACAAGTGTTGTGTTAACGCAGACAAGCAAACATTTGATAAAAAAGACAGCTCCTTCAAATCTTGACATATGATTTTTGTTTTCTAAAAAAGATAAACACTATTTAGTTTAATTTTCTATATAAAAGTATAGTTTGAAGGAGAAGCTCCATCTGTATCGTACGTTTTCTTGCCACAGTTTTACTAGGAACCTGATATACTTTCTTTTTTGCAAAGTTATAGATTACATGTCTTGCAAAAAAACCCCCAAAAAACAAAAAACCCACCTTCTGTTTTCTGAGATAATCTGGGGGTTTTGTTTTATATCTTTCATCATTAGGTCTTTGAATCTTAGGTCTCCAAACTAAATCAGCACATCCCTGTTCCACTTAAGCACTTTGGTTATTATATTATATTAGTTCTGTATTCTCTGAATCCAGAATAGTTATAAATAGCTTTTCAAGGTTCTCAACTAGATTTTTCCCTTTGGACCTTTCTTTCAAGTCCCTGATTTTAATGCCCAATCTTCCGGCTGAATTACCTATTTTCTTAATCCTATTTTCCAGTCCTTCTTCTTTTTTATCAGTTGCTCTGTTGATTCCGCCTTCTTTCACTTTACCCTTAAACTCTCCTATCTGTTGCACAAGCAGTTCTTTATTTCCCTTAAGCTCATTCATACCTTTAATTCCCCCTGCAGCAAATTCACTCTTCTCCTGCACCATTTTTAGCCTTTGGTTTATTCCATTTATTTTTCTTCTTCTAATGCCAGTTTGTGGAATCCATTTTGTGAATAACTTTTGCCTCTGATTTTTCAAAATATCTTCACAAAACTATATTTAACTCCCCAACAGTCAGAGCCATATCCCATTAACCATTTCCTCCTCTCCTCCTCCTCCTCCTCCTCCTCCTCCTCCTCCTCTTCTTCTTCTTCTTCTTCTTCTTCTTCTTCTTCTTCTTCTTCTTCTTCTTCTTCTTCTTCTTCTTCTTCTTCTTCTTCTTCTTCTTCTTCTTCTTCTTCTTCTTGACATTATGCTTGTTTCCTCAAGGTTCCAAGGCTACCTTTTATTTTATTTTTTGAACATGAGAGAATGTTATTAACTGGAAGTAATCCCCAAGCCACTGATCCAAAATACTGAATCAATGAGGTCACCACTTCTTGCTCCACTGTTCCAAACCATGACGATGATATCACACGATGTCACACAATAAAGTTCTGTACAGCTGAAGCTCAGCAAAAGAGAGATTCACTTATTGACATAAGACCATCTCTTTCCTTCTGACTTCACTTAAGGAAGGCAGGGGATGAGATGAAGGGACAGCAAGGTGGGAAGGAACCAGTTGTTTTATTCTGAAATAGCATGTATCTGCAAAAAAATATCCTACCCAGTCCCCTTTCCCAAGATGCTCCAGAAAAAGGGTGCCAACTGGAATAAAATGTGGGGGGGGGGGCATTGCCCCACATAATCGATCACAAGATGCAACATTCAGGCATGCATCATTTGAATGGTAATGTCCATCAACTTTGGGGAGGGGGGGCCTTGTCCCCTCAAAAAAATTTTTTTCGCCATATCATTTTTACAATAATGCTTTCCATTACAATCTCTCCTCTTATATTATGCATTTTGGCTTTTTAGGGCCATGACTTCCTTCAAACCTTCCTTATGATTTTCTATCTTTCATTTCAAATTTCTGCATTTTCACTATTTAACCATTGCTTTCAAATCAGAAACATCATATTTTCTTATTCTTCTCTGCAGTGATTTTTATACCTTTCCTTACAAAGCTTCTTGCAATACTACCAATGTGTTTGATTGACTACAATTGTCTTTCAAATAATTTACAAATTTAGTCCAGTCCTTGATGAACTTCTGGTCCCGCTGTTCTCGGATTCTTCCCGTCATTTTAGCCAGTTCCACATACTCCATTAACTTCAATTGCCATTCTTCCTCTGTTGGTAATTCTTCCTGTTTCCACTTCTGTGCTAATAAAAATTTTGCTGTGGTTGTTGCGTATAGGAAAAGCTTAGTATCTTATCTGTTAATGTCTGTACCTACAATTCCCAGTAGAAAAGCTTCCAGTTTTTTTTAATATATGTATATTTCAACATTTTCTTAATTTCATTATTGAAATATACTCGGAGTCCTGTAGTGATTTCATGCTCTTTATTGCAGCTTGTAAAACAGTGAATGAAACTTTCCCCAAAATGTCTGCTATATATACATTATTTACACAATGGGCCCCTGCGTGATTGGCTAATTCCGGGCTGCTCCTGTAGGCCAATCAGGTTGCGGATTCACTTCATCCAGGAGCCTGATTGGCTGCTCCTGCAGGCCAATCAGGTCACTGATTCACTTCCACCTGGAGCTGGATTGGGTGGCTCCTGCAGACCAATCAGACTGCTGCATTCTGGATCCTATTGTTCTAGGATTCAGCTCAGAACAGTGGTTACAAACGCTTCAGGTTACAAACTCCGCTAACCCAGAAATAGTACCTCAGGTTAAGAACTTTGCTTCAGGATGAGAACAGAACAGGATGAGAACACTTGCCCTATTAGCAAGTGGTACCTCAGGTTAAGAACAGTTTCAGGTTAAGAACGGACCTCCGGAACGAATTAAGTTCTTAACCAGAGGTACCACTGTACATAACAATTATATATCACATCCCAGAAGCATTTCACTTTCTTCCATTCCCACCATGTCTCCTCAAATATTTTATGGCGGGACAAAGGGACCTCACCTCCTGGGAGTTGACTCCTATGCTCCAATATCAAGTGTAGCCAAATAGACCTGAAAATTATAGGCTGATAAACCTTTGTTTGACTTAAGCAATGCGACTGTCTCTTTACCGACAAACAATTTGGGGGATTGCTATTTAAATACAGCTAGCAGTTCATTATCATTTGTGTTTCTCTGTTGAGCTTTTACCCTTTTTGTAAATCCACTTACATCCTGGATTGAGACATTCCCAAACCTGCCAGGTCACTGCTGCTTATCTTTCCCATGACACCCTGTGTTCTAATCTTCCTGGGGCCATGTCAGTGCATTTCCACATAAAGCAATTATTCCAACTGAATGGAGATATTCCTCCCTCTTTCTCCCACAGTGGTTTTTTTTGGGGGGGAGGAGGAGGTGGGATGCTGTGGGCGAGGTGATGAAACTATTAGCAAGGTTTAAACACAGACAAGTATGAGAGATGTGTGGCGATTTTCTCATGCAGAATAGAGTTCGGCACCACGGACTGAATGTTAAATGGACCATACCTTAAACATAAAAACAGCCCAAACATGCCTGCTTGATTTATACTAATGCTTATTTTCTCTGTCTGGTCAAAGGTTTAGGCACTTCAAATAGTTTCCCAGGGCAACATGACTGCGACAGACTTTAAAGAAGCTTCAAGGCCTAAAATTGAATTACAGTACGCTTAGCTTGCGGTTGCTAGGGAGACTCGCAAGACTGAGAGAAAGTCCCTGGCAATTCTTTGCTAGGTGAAATTAAAGCTTTTTGGAAACTCCGCTGGGACAAAACTTTGCTGGGCTTTATCCACGGCCATCCGGTCCGAGAGAACAAACTTGTATGAAGCAGATTTGACAGAGAAGTCTGATGAAGCCAGGTGTTTTGAACGTGTTGCATCTGACGGCGGACCTTAAGATTTCATCTGAGAAATTCTGGAGGGGACACCTGTATTTTCATCGGAGAAATGTTGGAGGGTATTCGGCACGGTGATTGGGAAATGCTTTGTCTTGTGGTCCTTCTCCAGCTCCCTTTCTGCCCTGTCCAACTCCCCATCCTGGTTTTCTCCCGATTTGATGTCGTCCATGAGGCGACGTGAAGCCATTTGCCTCAGGCGGCAGATCCATCCCCCGGGCCACCCTTGCTCTGCTGCCAGGGCCACTGGGGATTTCCCTGGGCTGCCACCACAGCGCTGTTGCCCTCACCATGAGGCAGCGTGCAATGACAAGGGCACAGTGGGCACAACTGCAGGCAAGCTGGCAGGGGCAACCGCAGGGGCAGGGAGGGGGCAGGGCCAAGATTTGCAGTGGGTTGTCGGGACGGGGGGCATCATAGGGGCAGAGCAGCCTATCGCTGGGTGCTCCAATTACTGTAAAAATTGCAACAGTTTGGAGAGTGTCTGCCTTTCCGAGAGACTTTCGAGCTACTTGTGAGCACAAATTGGTTGGGGATGACTCAACCCACTCTGCAGTGATTTGCAGCTGCTTCACCCAGATCTGGACAGGTTCAGGATTCAGCCAGATCTGGTACACAGCCTTAATAGAAATAATAATAATAATAATAATAATAATAATAACAATAACAACAACAACAACAACAACAACAACAACAACAACAACAACAACAACAGGAGAATCACATTTTCGTTTGTAGACAGTCATGAACTTCTCAGCCTTCCTTCCCTGGGATGCTATTGAGAGAACACATCCTCCAAATATTTAAACAACAGTTGGAAATGGATTTATTTTTCCAGGCCTTTGGAACCTGATGGTGCTCACAGGCAGTGTTGATGTTTTTTACAATGGATGCAATATAAAATTTATATTATATATATTATATATATTTACCATTTTTATTTCAGTGTTACGTTGTCAGCTCCCTTGTGCTCTGATCTGGAGGGCCATTGGGCAATGTTCTGTGGAGGTGTTTAGAGCAGTCTGATTAGCAGTCTGATCTATGGGACCCAGGTGGCGCTGTGGTTAAACCACTGAGCCTAGGGCTTGCTGATCAGAAGGTCGGCGGTTCAAATCCCTGTGACGGGGTGAGCTCCCGTTGCTTGGTCCCAGCTCCTGCCAACCTAGCAGTTCGAAAGCACGTCAAAATGCAAGTAGATAAATAGGTACCGCTCCGGCGGGAAGGTAAACGGCGTTTCCATGTGCTGCTTTGGTTTGCCAGAAGCGGCTTTGTCATGCTGGCCACATGACCTGGAAGCTATACGCCGGCTCCCTCGGCCAATAATGCAAGATGAGCGCGCAACCCCAGAGTCGGTCACGACTGGACCTAATGGTCAGGGGTCCCTTTACCTTTACCTATGGGATCAGCTCCAGTTGCTGCGGCCTGAGGAGGTGGACAGGACACTTGCAGAAACCCTCTCGGTCCCAGGACATCTTGACTTGTTCAGTTGGCTGGTTGGGTCCAGGGTGTGGGAAATGCCTCATTGCAGGAGCAAACAATGCCCACCATTTTGAAAGAAGCAGTGGTGTCGTCAGGCGTCAATGGATCAAACCCCATGGTAGGTTGCCAGGACCGGACAAGACAGAGTAAGTTCTTGCCAACTGCCTTTTATTCAATATTCACAGAGAGAGGCTTGGAAATGCAGACTCTTGGAATAAGGGCATTGCTCTGAGTACATCTCCACTCACTTCTCTCCCACTTTCGCATTCGTCAACATCACCCCCCTCCCTTACGGTTGCCGCTTAGGGCCCTCTGTCTTTGAGCTCTTTGCTCTTCTACTTTCAAGCTTGCCGGGTTCTGGGAGATGGTGATTCTGGAATGCTTTCCTGTGATAACGTGCCAGCCGGCTGCTCCAGCTCTGCCTCCTCCTCCTCTCCCATTATTTCCCAACTTTCCCCCTTATCTGCCTCTGAGCTGTGACCTCCCTCAAACCCCTGTTGTAATTCGGAACTGTCTTCTTCTCTGGAAGGGTCTCCACCGTTCCTCTTCTGCCCAGTCCCTGACAGGTGTCCACCTCCTCAGTTCCTGGGGTTTCAAACAACCGCTGCCCAGCTGGGAATATCCCTTTTCTTGTGCGAGATGGCAGAGAGGGTAGTTAGCTGTCCAACTGCAGACATTCCTAGATGAAGTGGATTATCCTAGACTCAATTCAGTCTGGCTTCAGACCTGGATTTGGTACAGAAACTGCTTGGGTAACTCTGGTGACCTTTATTGGGAGAGAAGAGGACTGGTACCCTACGGGTTCTCCTTGACCTTGCACCAGCGATCAGTACCATTGGCCCGTACCTAGTGGCCTGTGCTTTGAGATTGGTGGGGAAGATCCTGCTCATTATTTTTATTATTTATATTCCATTTTTCATCCCAAAGGAGTCCAGAGCAGCAGTTCAAGGCTGCTTGCTGCACCACCCATACTGTTAATACACAGCAAAAAAGTTCCCATCTTTAACCCATTACAGGAGTGCCAACTTGGACTCGCGATCGTTGGTGCCTGGGGCCGTGGGTGCCATGCAGCTTGCATAGCCCTGGCACCAACATTTGTGGTTGCCCAACGCCCTCATGGGGAATTTTTTGGGTGCTCAGGCATCCAGGCCCCAGGTGTTGGCACCCATGACCCATTAGGATTGCTATCAGTCGATGGGGAAAGCATTGACCTCATCTTAGCCATTACGAAAAGTCAGGTGTTGAAGCTGCAGATTTATGATACTGAATTATATAG